>NC_079547.1:14838080-15028967 GCF_015846415.1 Triplophysa dalaica
TTACCTGCACCACAAAGTCTCGTCCACGGAAGTCTGCAATGGTCCTGGGCAGACGCGTACGTCCCCAGACGAACCTGAGGAAAAGCGAGCGCTCTGTGTTGGAGAAAGACTCCATCACCTCCCAGAACCACTGGATCAGAGAAGACGTGGGCTCCACACCTTTATAAGTGGCCACTGACTTGAGCAGATGTAGAGGGATGTCTGGGCTTCCACACACCTTTACAAACAAACATACATGCATACATATGAAAATCGAATCATCATCAAGTCACATTCATGAAGAAAAAGTAAATGTCCCATCTGCTTTTACTCACCATGGTCTCTAGCTCATAGCCAGTGAAGAGAGAGAGAAGAGGCACGGGTACCACGCGTGCCATCCCCTCCCTTACTGCAGATACCTGCTCATCAAACTCGTGCAGCCTGGAGGAGAAATAATAACAGAACTGGGTCAAGAAGTTGGTTCGAGGCGACTGTGCTCTGTGTGTGTCTATCTAAATAAAACAATGAGATATGTTACAATACTCGAGGCACACCTGTAGTTTATTGCTAGCCGCACATATTCGCTGCGGTTCTCTAGGCTGATGTGGGAATGTTTGGAGCTGAGCTGGACTTCCTGTCCGTAGGCACTGGGCACAGTGAAGGGCAGAGGCATGGCCTCAAACTCCTCCGCAGACGCCTCATTATCTCTGATATACATCAGACCGGGGATGAAATCTTTGTCCACCTAAAACACACAAGACAAGAGGGCAAGACTCAAGTCTAGTTAGAACTCCTTTCATTGAATTAGTCTGGTGGGACGGAAAAACAAATATACCAAATTAATCGAAACCACCATATTCATTTAATCATTTTTATATTGCTTTATGAACTTTCTGGAGAATCACGGAAATTTAGCTAGTGTTCATGAATGTAGGGAATGAAGTTGCTACAAAAGGAAGACAACCAATGTAATGATACTGAAATATGGAGTGGTTCGGCCACAGCTGTTGAGCTCATTTATTTGTTTTGTTTATGCTCATTTTAAATATAAAAAGAAGGATGTTTGGTTTTAACCCTGCCTATAAAACAGTATTGTACAACAAAATTGTACTGTAATTGTATTGTAATCTAAACCTGCTCAAATGACCACAGGAAAAGGACAAAGAATGTGCGTGCGCGTCTCACTGCTGTCTTGTGCTTGGCATTCGTTCATTTGAACCTTTCTGATATCTCCAGGCAAAAGGCAGAGAACAACAGACGCTCTGTGAGCGAGAGACGCTCTGCTTCGTGAAGCGGCATTAGTGCAGACATCTCACCAGCACATGATGCCAGAATGAACGTAGGAGAGCGCTCACATTCACAACACTTCATACTTGCCCACACACACACAGCTCTAGAACACCACAGCACTCTTTACACAACAGTCCCAGAGTTCATTAAAGTTGGAACTGTACTCATATCTTCGGGTTTTACTTGCTTAATGATGGTGAAATGCACACAACTGTGATGTACATGTCATGTATCACATAGCTTTGGAGAAAGCGGCTTATTTCTGGTTTGTGACCTGTCGCTCATGTCAGCTGACCACGATGAATGAATCAAAAGAATGAGCGTGTGTACCTTGTACATTCTAGTCATTTATATAACACATTCACACAAAAACTGACCTCACTGAGATCAGCAATAGTCAGATTCATGCCTGCCAACTGCTTCCACACAGGTTCAGCCAGGTACAGACTCAGAGGACTTCCTGTACGAATGGCAATGCCCAGACACACCCCTAAACACACAGAAAACAAAGAACAGAGAGAAAATTATACCCAGGATATAATGAAGCATATAAACCTAACAATCTCTGACAATCTCATTGATTTTGGAAACACAGGCATGGATATATTCAGATACCTAGGAAGCGGAACATGCTGATGTGCAGAGGTGACTTGGCAGCTGGGTTGAGCAAGAAGCAGTCTCTGTTGGCTCCAGACTCGTCTCGGCCATTTGGAGTGACGATGAGGAGAGGGGTGAGTCCATTCTGTAGCTCTTCGCACATCTCTGCGATGGACTCACTGTATCCCCCACCGCAGTCATCCACCGACTCACCTACACACCCAAACACCATGTTAAGATCACATAATCCATTCACTTTCTTTCCAAAAGTTACATTTCTCAACAAACAAAAAAGTCTGAACTTTACCTACAAACTTGACCTTCCACACCCGGTGCGGCAACAGGAGACTATCCGGGCTGAAAGAGCTCATCTTTGCACACATCTGCCCGAACACAGACTTCGTGCCATCCGGCCCTGCCAGACCACCTTTACTGCGAGAACGCTTGACCTGAGGGTAAAAGAGATGACGTTTATATTAGGGATAAACTGAAATGAGAATTCTTGGCCGAAACCGAAATCCGAAAGAAATTATACCAATTATTAGTACCCTTGCATTTATGGCTATGACTGTGTACTAACTTTACTAAAATCAAGGCATTGCAATTGCATAAATTATTATTAAAGTTTCGAAGAATAAATCAAATACAAATTATGCAGATATATATTTAGCACATTGCAACAATGAACAGTATAAAATAAAATTCAATCTAAAATGTTTAACTTGACCCCACTCATGTGTACATTAAATAATAATGTACGGGCCTACTGGCCTGCGGAAAGGTTGTAAAATGAAATGTTCTCTCATAAAAACAAAGTGCATTTAGGTCAAGTGCATTTTAAATTTTTCTCTGTACTACTAAAAGAAAGTGCATTCAGAACAAGTGCAACTGCTTAAAGATACAACAATATTTTCTCTGTAGGCCTTCAACATAATAGTGTATCAAAACAAAGACTACCATAGCCCATCTGTAGAACTTTAACAACAACAAATGCAAGAATTGCAGATGTGCAAAGTGGATAATAAATATTAAACACTATCTTTTAATCTTATAGTCACTATAGTCGCCTAAGAATAGAATAGCTTACTTATTATTTTAGGCATTTTCTTGCAGGATTTCACTGAACATATCAGACAACAAGGGTGCATGCCCCTCATCTTGTGCAGAGAGGTGAGTCTTTTTTCTGCGCTATGATCTCCTTCTCTTGCATTGTGCGCTGCTCCGTCTCCGTGCGGGTTCTCCGCATCCATCGCGCCCTTGATCATTTCGCATCCAAGTAATGGTCTTTATAACGCTGATCAAGTACAGTCGCGATGAATTGCAGAGGATCCGAATAGATCTCAGTGAAACGTGTGTTGACAGGCTCTAAGAGTGTACTTTTCATTGTTTTCACTCCGTGGTCCGTCTCAACCTCTTTGTTTAGGAGACGCTTTAGTGCTGCTATTACAGGAATAACATCCGCTACAGATGCATCAAAGGAGCGGTTTCTGTTTGTGTCATCACAACATTTCGGCCGTATTGTTTCGGTGATAAAAGTCTTTCGTTGGCCGAATATTCAGTGCATCCCTAGTTTATATGCTTCTGTATATACACTTCTGCCCTGAGCTACAAACTTACCTCGAATGTTTCCTGTAAAACATAATAGAACACTAAAGAGAAAACATCCAGAGCCCAGGGGCACCATTAGAGGACCGCTGACCCATGAAGAGACATTATTTAGAGGTAAATCTCATGAAGAATCTCGTGCAGAGCAAAGAACAGATCCAAAACCATAAATTCCACACTCATAAAGAACACATCCCTTAACAGAACATTACAACATTACTGAACAAGAGTTGACAGCTCTATAGTAAACTGCAACAAGAAACACATCAGGGTACGCTTCATTACAACTGGATTACAATTCGTACTGTAAAAAAGACCCAGCGCGTTCGTGAGAAAGTGAAGCACGGGACCCTGCTTGAGACCCATCTCAAAAAAGTACCACGTTAAAAGTTTGATCAAATTTTGCAACCTATTTCTTCCTTAAATGAAGACTAGAAAATAATAGAAAATGTATAGGATAATGCAATGTAAGTCTCTTTGGATAGAAGCGTCTGCCAAATGCGTAAATGTAATACATTCTATAGGCACCGCCTAGTAACTAGAACTTATTTCCATTCAATTTATGAAACTAACCTGTATCCGGTTCAGCTCAACCACCGGCCCATGCTGACGGTCTCTAACCATGGTCGCCTGCACCACTTTCCGGAATGCTGCCTCCTACAAATAACCCCAAATTTTTTTTTAAAAGTCTGCATAGATACAAAGGCATCACATGACAATGAGCACAGAATATAGGATTAACATGTATAAACTAAATGCACGCTCACTTTTCCCTGTGATATGAGGATTCCCCGAAGAGTGTCAAAACCAACAGAGACGCCGTGTCCGGTCTGACCCAGCCGCCCCTCCAAGTCAAACATTGGGATGCAGGGGCAGAAGAGCTCAGAAATGTGGTGCAATAGCAAGAGACGGTTCCTCAAGGATATGATGGGGATCTCCTGCAGGTGGTTATACTCCATAGGGACCTACACACAAAATACACATTAAACATGGCAAATATTTAGATCTTGAAGATCTTTTTTTCTCTAACTGGTGGAGCTTTAATTGGTTGTGGGGTACCTGAGCGGGCAGTTTTCCAGCATTGGTGGGTTTGCTGGTAGACCAGGCCAGGGTGTGTGCTGAGCCACATGCCACCCGGTTGATCTTCTTGCCTTGCAGAGCTGCCACCAGCCTGGGCCTTTGTATAGCGTTAGTGGTCCCATCTCCGAGCTGACCCTCGTCATTATCACCCCAAGTGTACACTTCACCTGTTCATTTATAATTGAGATATATGTCGCCAAATACAACTAATACAACTAGTGTCAGACCAGTTTTAAAGTTGTAAAAATATTTTGGTTTTACACAAAACAAGTACTGGCAAGTGTCCTCCTATTAAAAAAAACATAGAAAAAGTAAAAAAAAAATGGCTTACCATCTTCTGTGCAACACACACAGTGAAGAGAGCCCGTTGCTATGGCGATGACCTTCTTGCCCTGCAAACCCTGGACCTGCCGGGGTCTGCGGACATGATCATCTGAGCCATGTCCTAGTCTGTGGTAGTCGCCTTTACCCCTTAAACACAAATAAACATGTCAATATAATATCTCTAATCTTTATTTAGTGAGGACACATGCGGTTTATGTACCACTGCATTGTGGGATTGATTTTTAGAGGTCAACAGACAGCTTCTTCAATAAAACCAAGATTGACTTTGGGATGGCCTGTATAATGCTTACATGACACATTTGTATTATAGCAACAGTGTATTTTAACTTTTTTGTATTTACTTATAATGTTCACTGATATTGGATGTTAATCAATTTTGGAAATAATAACAAGACAGAGCAAATGTTTGTGTTAAATAAACACTGTTTCTGGTTGAAGATCTGATTGACACATCAATCCTTTACTATTGATTACCATGTGTAAACTGCTCCAGATTTGTTGAGAGCCACTGAGAACTGAGAGCCGCATTCCACTTTCACCACCCCCAATCCTGTTAATGAGTCAATCTAAAAGAGACAGAAAGAGATTTAATGTATGAGAAGCTTCATACAGGAGAATCCTTTGTTTCAGAGTAAGTAAAGCATTGGTCTTACCTTCATAGGCACTTTACATCCATCACTTCCTCCACGGCCCAGTTTGCCATAGTCTCCATCCCCCCATGACCACACCATATCATCATCAGTCAGACAGAGAGTCTGAGCGTCTCCACTGCCACATGCCACATCTATCACCCGATGACCTTGCAGAGCATCCACCTGAACACACACAAACACATTACAACGCACTGCTGGAGAGAAACAACCTATTTTTAGTAAAGTGAAAAAAGAAACACGCATTTCTGTAAGTTCCTCTCTCGCTCAGACAATATCATGAAACCAGATTTATTACTGCCTCATTTGATTGGTTTACAGATATTATATTTTCTTGAACTTTCTTAACCAAACAAAGGCGGTACCCGTTCACTTCTATTGCATGGACACAAAACCCATTCAAGTCAATGGGTAAAGACATTGTTCGGTTATCAAAATTCTTAGAAATATCTTCTTTTGTGTTCTGTGGAAGAATGAAAGTTCCATTTCACGCGTACCAGTTTTGGTTTCAGCTGGTCTTCACTGTCCCCGTGACCCAGGCGGCCGTAGCGGCCCTTGCCCCATGTGTAGAGCTCTCCGCTAGCTGTGATGCAGGCGCTGTGGGCCCCGCCGGCAGCAATGTCCACCACCTCCACCCCTCTCAGAGACTCAATCACGCGTGGACGGTCACATGGGCTTGAGAAAAGAGCAGTACTAGTCACACACTGTTCTGTAGTCTGTACAATCAGACAGTCTCGTGCACATATTTGAGGGGCTTATAACTTTTTTATGCACTACCACCACTACAACATTCTGGCATGTTGAGTACTGTACTACAAAGCTACAGCGTTGGTGATGAAAACAACTAGAAACCAATTGTGACACCCATCATGGTATTGTGTATCAGTTGTGTAAACTTCTGCAACTTAATGCATGGTACAAAAATCTTTGTATAACTGTAGTAACTTTAATATCATCATGCTTTTGTGTTGACACTGTCTTCAGTGTGGAGAAAAACTAGATTACTGCAAAGGTACTAAACATTTGAAGTAGCCACAGTACGAAGCCTGACCTTCTGTTGCCATGTCCCAGTTTTCCATCTTCAGCTTCTCCCCAGGAATACAGTTCTCCTTCAGAGGAAAGAGCCAAGCAGTGCTTCCCTCCAGAGTTCACCGCCACCTTCCGGATGAAAACATGCTGGATTGACTCGAGCAAAGTGGGGGTGGAGACAGACTCTGTGCCTCCGATTCCCAGACGCCCACCTGCGCCATATCCTGTAGCATACAGCTGAAGACAGCAAAAGTCAAGAGGTTAAACGGACAAAGCCACTGGTACAAAAAATTATGAACAGATACTGTAAATTTTTATAAAATAATAATTTAATATTTTAATCAATCAAATTGGGACTAATGGCGTTTTTGTAGTAGGCTTAAATGGATACAGTACAAACACAATACATTTGTTATCGCACATTTTCGTTCAAAAATGTAATCATCAGATGACTCACTTTCCCATCGGCCGTGACGGCAAACAGGGTCTGCTCTCCACCAATGAGCTGCACGGGTCGCAATGTGGCTAGGGCTTCTGTAGGGGTTGGAACTTTGACTTTTGCCCCTTCAATACCACCTAACTGACCCCGATGGTTGTGACCCCAACCATAGATGGTCCCACTGCCGCCTGCTGAGAGTGTCCAGTCATCTGGCCGCCTATAGAACAACAAACATTTACATTACTGCACATGACAGAGGTTTTATCCAAAGTGACATATTCAAGCTATATTTTTATAAGTATATAGGTATCTTGGATTTGAACCCACAACCTTTACCCTTACCTGTTCATCCATTGTACTAGCTGCTCATCCTGCTCTCTCTTAAACAGGTCGTGACTCTCATGAAGCGTGTTCATGTTCTCGTGATCTGCCATAAGCTCCCTGACTTTCTTGGACACCTGACGGGAGCAACAATGTTATTAGCTCACATTCTTAAATCATGTGAAACGTGTTCGTCATTTAGAAATCTCACCTCGTCCAGGAAAGAGCGGGGCAAGGGGGTCCTTTTGTCAAGGGCCACTGACACCCTGGAGGCGGTGGAGTAGCGGCGAAACCACGCCCATTTATGCGTCTCAGCACAGCAAGGAAGAGTATCCAACTCGAGATCGCATGCAAGCGCCACCAGCACCTAAAATGGCCAAAAAAGTATTATTTCTGTAGAACGGATAACTTCAGCTGTGTTTCTTTATGGTTTTGAGGCACACCTTGAAGAAAGGGCTGTGGAGCAGCTGTTTGCCTCCTCTAACAATGGGTTCCTCATACTCATACTGTCTCTGTAATGCTTCAGGAAGTCCTTTCACCAGAGCAGCAAGGGCACTTCCAGTAAAACTCTACAAAACATTTTGTGCATGTTAAGGCTATTTAATAGCTTAATACATTTCAGACAAGCAAAAATCTATAAACATATGTCGATGTATATGTGAATGAACTCACCATTAAGCGAGGCTCTCCTTCACCGTCTCCTAAAAGCCGGTTGATATTGATCGACTGGCCATATTCAGTGGTCAGAAGTTTGCGCAACCTCTGCAGGGCCCACATGCGATGACCGGCCGCTAACAACGCACACAAAAACATTACAATCATTACAAATTTTGAAAACTCAGACTACACCCTGTATCCTATTCAATTCTCCTACCCAAAGCGCTGAGCTGGGCACAAGCAGCTAGCGATGCTGCCAACCTCGGCACAATGCTGCGATTCGAAGCGAAGCTGAGTCGGAAGTCTAGCAGACATGTTACTAGATCCATAGAGGGGCAGGAGAGAATGGAGCGGTCTGACAGGAGGTCTTTAGGACCTAGGGAAGATAGAAGATCAATTATTTTGTAATCCTTTAACAACAAAACATTATTCTGAGAAGTATTTGAAATGGTATACCAGCAGCAGGCATGATGGGGTAGACAGTGAATCGCCACCCCCAGCCGTTGACAGAGCCATCGCTGGTGAACTTCCACTTCAGGTCGTCTCCTGGAATCCTCAACTCACTGGACCAATCAGACCACTCACGACCTGAAAGGAAGGAGATGCTGTAACATATACTGCATGCTCGCACACAAATTTGTTTCTTTAAATTAAATACAGTTGTTAAGAGTGCTGTACTACCCAACCTATAAGGGCTGTCAAACGATTATTCGCAATTAATCACATCTAGAATAAAAGTTTGTGTTTACATAATATTTGCATGTGTACTGTGCAATTTTGAATGTATAAACACATACATGTGTAGATATTTCGGAAATATTTACATGTATTTATTAATATTTACCAATAATTCAAATGATATAAAAATTATTATTAATTTTATATTTTTCTTAAATAGATGTATGTATGTGTATCCTTTTACAAATACAATATAATATATAATATTTTGTAAACATAGGTTTTTTTATGGATGCGATTCATCGTTATTAATCGTTTGACAGCCTTTCGACTTTGTAGCCAAAGATGACAAACTTTTTTTATTTTTAGACAGTAAAGATATGACTGTAAATCAAAGGGGAAGAGAAATAAGCAACTGGAAGAAAACGTGTTATGTAGTAGACACGGCTTTGAGTCCTCTAAAAGTTAAAGCCTGGAATTAAAAGACTAGACCAAAGCCCCAAAAAACACTTGATTTTTTTATAAAGTCACCTGATCGAACAGACACAATCCTATTGGCTCCATCCATGATAGTGAGGGGATCATGCCTTCTTTCTGTAGAACACTGACGATCAAACTCCACCCTCAATCCTTCAGCACCTGAAATGAACACATGATTATAACCTTATTAACAGTGTAGAACATGAAATGTTATGAATTATTTTTCAAAAAGCACGTTGATTTAAGAAAAAGTTCTGCCAAAACAAAAGTTTAAAAAATCTACAATTTACTCCCCCTCATGTCGAAACACTTGTATGAGTATTTCTTTGCAACACAAAAGAAGATATTTTGAGAAATGTCTTTGAAAAATCTGTACATGTTTTCAAAAACATGAGGGCAAGTAAACACTATCCCTTTTAACAAATATGACTGTTGACCTGGAATTTTCACAGTTCCGCTTGTGGACGTGTCATCAGTATAAGGGTGGCTGCTCTCCACCACCACAGGCTGAGACGACAGACGTCCACTTTGAGAGTCCGTGGCGACATCTTCTAATTCAGTCACGCATAATTCCAGAAGCATATCTGCCACCTGCGTGCCAAGAAACAGAGGAATTAAAAGAATATCTGTAACGTAATGTAATGCTTTTCTGACTAAATAGCGATAAGGCTCATACCTGCGGGTAGGCCGTACCCATGCCTGAGAGCACAGCAGAAAGAACCTCTTTGCCTTTATCACCTGAACGCAGTGACACGGCCAGTTTTAACAGGTCCACCATCACTCTTGTGTCATCTGGGATGAGCAGGCTGGTGAACTCATCCAGATATTGTATCTCAGGACCCACTGCTTTGCTTTGGCCTTCAGAATCCTGAAACAAAGAAAATCGCTTTAGTTTTTTATATGACGCAATCAAAGGTGATACCTTTTGAGTGGGCTTCAAATATGTGCCTTAACCTTTTGTGATCAATATCAAACATTTCATTTTCATGGCAGGCATTAAAACCTCATTAAGACCATTTTAATGTTTTTATTTAACTGTTCCCCTAAATAATTCATATGCAAAGATGGCGATGCAATCATAAATCTTGCTTGTGGAATATAATACAGTTGCAGAAATGTTTAAATCGGCATGCTTGACCACAAAAACAATATTAAACTACTTTGCGTTTTTGGCTAATTTAGCTACACCCTGAGAATTGTATCGGCTGACCACCTTGGTTTTGGTCATGGTTTCAGCGATGATGCTGGCAGCACCAGGGTCGTCTGTCACCGGTATAAAGGGGCGAGATGAGGCGGAGGCAGCAGAGGGAGTCACAGCCGACGATGGTGTGGTGGCATCCTCAGACGTAGTCACCTAAAGACCACATAACAACATTTGAGGATTAATGAATTATAAGTTGAAAAACTGAAACGTAGAGGTGTTCCTCACATCTCCTCTCTTGCTGTCCATCCAGGGGTGTGGACTGACCCGCTCCTCAGTCTCTGAGGGCAGTGCTGGACCTTCAGCTTCACAGGGGCTGGAAGTTGATGAATAGTCTGAAGGGGGCACAGGAGAGCTGGAGGGACACTCCAGAGGAATCATGCACGCGGGCATCAGCGCTTCCACCACGGCATCCCTAAACACATTACATATTTAGAAAAATTGTCCCAGCTCTCCATTTCAGTGCATTCGTGGCAGAAATTTCAATATATATTCAAATAACTAGTCTTGCATTGAGTACAAAGTTGACTTGTCATACCTGGCATACATGATCTGCAGGGCAGAGAGCACATGGGACAGGGCCTGTTGTTTTGCCAGATTGCCGTCTAGAGAGAGCAGGATCTTTGCCAGAGAAGGCCTGTTGGGCTTCACACTATTGACTCCGTTGATCTTATTACTCAGTAAAGATGGGTCACTATCTGATGGCACACCTGCAGAATAAACACCACCCCCAAACCTCATTTAACAACAGAAACACGCCAACAGAAAGCAATGAAGTTAAAGCAGCATTTACCAAGATAAGACGCTCCAAGGGAGTCACGGGCGGTCTGGAAAAGAACGGGCTCGTGGACAGATGGCGTGGTGACATCCACGGTGGTCCAGGCCACACTGTGGGAGGAACCGCACGCCACGCGGGTGATCTTCTGCCCCTCCAGACCCTGCACCAGTGTGGGCTTCCTGTTGACGGTTGTGGTGCCGTTCCCCTGCTGCCCGTGGTCATTGTCACCCCAGGCGTAAACCTACACAAACATCACTTTCTCTTACTTGAGCACAGATGCACATAGCTTTTTATTAACGGTGGGTGAATGTTCACTTAACATCATCTGCTTAGTGTGTGAAAGAAACCTACAATTTCAAAGTAGGAGGTATATGTTTTATTCTTTAAAAAGTTTTTTCTTTTACATTTAGCTGCTTGTTAATGTGAAAAACACACCTGAGGAGTGTGGACAAAGCTTACCTGTCCGGTATCTGTGACAGCCAGGCAGTGCAACGCCCCTACAGCCACGTGAACAATCTTCTTTGCACGCAACCCTTCAACCATTTGGGGTTTACGCACATGCACGTCAGTGCCGTGACCCAGCCGGAAGTAATCTCCCTTCCCCCTGCATAAAACGAAAGCATTTGTTAGGATTCTACTCAAATTTCAAGAGCCTTGACCTTTACGTTGCTAACAAAATGCTCTGCGTAATAACAGGAACGCTTGGATGAGGCAAATCAATGACAAACAAAACAAACTGAAATCATATTACCAAGTCCAGACGACTCCAGATTTGGTGAGGGCAAGAGAGAACTGAGCTCCACATTCAATCTGAGACACTCCCTGCCCGTTCAGACGCTCTATGTTTTGAGGAATATTACAACCCTCGCTGCCACCACGGCCCAGCTTCCCAAAATCTCCATCGCCCCATGAAAACACCAGTCCTAAAAACCCAAACATATATCTGCATCAAACAGTGCATGTGATTTAACCACACAGAACATATTCCTGGACTAAAATTGCCATCAACCAATTTTTATTTTAACAAATTGAACTATGTTTTTACCTTCATCTGTAAGAGCCAACGTCTGTGCATCTCGACTTCCACAAGCCACCTGAACCACACGGTGACCCAATAGCACCTTTACCTGCAAACCAGACGAACAGAAACTTTATGTGATGTTTAAACTGAACGCTGTCTTGTACAAAAAGCGTAAAAATCTCTTCACAAAATAACTGACACAGTACAGTTAAGAATAGAAAAGTATGGGTGTAAGACAAACAATACCAGTTTGGGTCTTAGTTGGGTGGTGTTGTCTCCATGACCCAGACGTCCATATTCCCCCAGACCCCAGCTGTACAGTTCTCCACTCGATGTGATGGCAGCGCTATGAGAGCTTCCGCAGGCGATATCTCGAATGCGTTTAGTTTTCAATGCCTCGATTAGCCGCGGCTTATCGCAGTTCCTGGTGAAAAAAAACGTGAACCGTAATTTAATTGAACGTTTTCTGTATGTGTTGTATCACCGTTGGGACAGAGATATTAAAACCTACATCCGGCTAAAGTGTCCAAGCTTCCCGTCATCTCCTTCACCCCAAGAAAACACTTTCCCATCTACAGTCAAAGCCATCGCATGCCTTCCACCTGCAGAAAAACAGTGAATCGTGTTAAACCACAGGTTCTAAGGGACATTACGGGATGTTTCCTTTAAAATGGAGAACAGAAGGGGTCAGACCTGAGTGTACGGCAACTTTCTTCACTACATAGTTGCTTAGGGCAGATATCTGCCGTGGTATGGGGATTGTTCCACTGGACAATCCTAAACCTAGCCTTCCGTTCGTGGCCTCTCCACAAGCATAAACTTTACCTTCAGCAGTCACTGTATTAAAAAAAAAAAGTGGTTGAAGGATTATATTCTGAAATATGACAATGAGTCATGCTTAAATTTATTAATGAATTAATAAATTACATTTGTCCAGAAAAGCGCTATATATTTCGCTTTTTAGAGGGACAGTTCACCCCAAAATGAAAATTCTATCATCGTTTACTCACCCTTTTATCATTTCAAACCTTTATGACTTTTCGACAGTACACAAAGAAGATACTTTTAAGAAAGTTGGTAACTGAACAGCACTGGCCACCATTTACTTCTATCGTATGAGCACAAACCAATGCAAGTAAATGGGGGCCAATGCTGTTCAGTTACCAACTTTCTTAATAATATCTTCGTGAATTTCTTCTTCATTGAAGTATAAAGCTATAATTACTGTATCACTTTGCTTTGGATAAAAGCGTCTGCTAAATGACTATATGTAAGTGTATGAACCTGATGTATTATAAGTTCAGTATCCTCTACACAAAGGCCAAAAGGTGTCTTAAGAGACAATAACTCACCAGCAAAAAGACTTTTAGAGCCTCCAGCCACTTGCACTACATTGAGGGCAGACAGGGTCTCTGAGAACGACGGGACTTTTATCTGTGAGACAATATAAGAGACAAGGTGAAAGACTGATTTTGATCATATTCATAAAACTTTAATGGCTCCAAGAATTTTTTCTTCTATGAAAATACGCATGTACAATTTATTAAATGTTTGTTTAAAAAACACTGTACTCAATTTTCATTTGTTCCTCTCAAATGTGGCTAGGTCGCTTCAAAAATATCAAACAAAATGCTGAGAAAGCTTTTGGTCAAAGATTTCGCCCAAATCGGATTCAGAACGACAAGCAAGAAATAAGAGAATTTCCTGCTTACTAATCAGTAGACATTGTACTCTTTTAGAAGATGGTTTACAGATTTAGCACTGATACTAAATTTTGGTTAAGGTTTCCGCTTAGAAAAGAATCATGGGGGCCCAAAGGTCCATCATTTGTACCCTTCGAAACCCTTTATTCCAAAGGGCCCTTTGAAGTAGCCAGTTATGAGCATTTCGGTTTGGAACGACCCTTCAATATGGCAGCCATGACTGTTTTCACTCCGAAGTGCCCTTCGTAGGGCGATATATTCCATTTGAAATGCACTGTCAAAGTTCTGTGCTCGGGTCGGTACACACAGCTCTGCCCATCCCTTAAATTCCCATGTGCTGCCCACGTGGTAACTTTTACAGCAATATTATTTACGACACTGGTAACAAACAATTACGCTTATTAACCACTTGGGTGAGCTGTGAGCAAAGCTTCTAAAGTGTTGCTTTAACTACATCTAAAAGGTTAAATTAATATTTCTTAACTTTCTGAATGTACTTAATTCATATAACGACTATTAATATTAAACATCAAATAGGTGCTTTTTCAAAACATTTTATATACAGAGAACAAATTTACTTGCACTTTCCCATACTATTTAAATTCAGGAGATATTACGTCCCTGATCATCGATAGCCGATTGCTTGAAAAAACGCTTTTACTCTATAAAAGTGAAAACATGGATTGCCAGAAATTTCTATCAATGAGCAGAAAAAGATTACAAATGTTGATAATAAAATATTGCGTTTATAAAAATTATAGTGGGCGAATTTAGGAGTACACAAGACTGATTTGCAGTTTTACACATTACTGACCTTGGACCCCTTAAGTCCTCCAAGCTGGTCTTTATCATTGAGACCCCAGACAAAGACTTTGGTTCTAATGGTGGCTGCAGACTCCAGTCCAGAAAACCTTTTTCTAGATAGACTGTTTTGAGAAATGCAGTTAAAAGATTTATTGGCATGCATCAGTGTGTTTACTTCTTTACCAAACCTTTACTTCGCACCTTCCGGTTGCCGTCTTCTCATCCTCCTCCTCCTCATTGTCAGATGCCAGGAAAGGAACAGTGGCAAGATCTTCATCCTCAGCACGAACACGACCTATTATACTCAAGCCATGGATCTTACAGTCGATCCCTGAACTCCGGCACTGTTTTATAGCAATCTCTACATATCTGTGATACTGAAAAATCAAAACGAATATAATTAACAAAAACAGCCCAAAGAAACGTCTCAAAGACATTTACCATGTAGTTTATATAAAACCAACCTCTGTACAGTCATTGAGTAAAGCGACAGCAGTGTCTGTTTGATTGATATTGATGGTCTTCAACTCAATCAGGTTATTGAACGAGCTTCCACCTGAAAGCAAAACAAAACGATCAATTTAATCACATGAGACTTATCGACAAAAGAGCGCTTTAACGTATTTCAGAGAGACATTTCAATAGTTGTTTTACCAGACACCACCACCAGTGAAGGCATGTAGCTACTGTCAGCTGGATCCACTACCATTTTAAGCCTGTGGACCAGCATATCTGGGAACATCTCCAACCTGATCCAGTGCTGTTGAGAAGATTTGACAGTTAGGAACTACCTACTATTAGGTTTTCCCAAATATGAAAATTCACCCATGCCATTCCAGATGTACAGTGACCTCCCTACTTTGGTTAAACACAAACAAACTAGTTTATATTAAAATATCATAATGTTATCTTCTGAGCTTCAACATTTTGAGCCCCGTATACCAAAAGTCCATATCCAACAGATTCTTGTGTGTCTCATGACAAAACACGCACATAATAATAATAATAATAGTAATAATGGTTACATTAAATTTAGCTAAACAAGCTCAGTATTAAGTATTGATAGTTTACATTCACAATCCACTGAAAACATCTGGATTCATACTGACCTTGCCCTGAGAGCCCGAAGACTGCCAGCACTGCTCTCCAAAGTCTACGAGCCGAGACGCTTGGTTAATGGAGGACGACACGCTGAGATTCTTCACCACTCTGGACCACTCGTCGATCAGCATCCCACGCTGACTGCTGTGATGCCTCTTCAGCTGCTTACCCGAACGCCCACTGAACGTGGGTGACTGACCTACAGGTCAGACATCAAGAGTTAGGTCACAGACAAATGGACACATTCTATGAGAAATATAACAAATAATTAGATTTTAAATTGATGTTTCGAAAAGCTTGGGACTGACCAGGTTCGTTTATTCGTCCAAATGAATGTCTGGGGTTGTGTTTACGGGTCTTGAAGCAGCTCTCGCAAAAGTCAAAGTCATCACAGCTACGACACTTAAACCTGGGTCCATTTATAGGGAACATCTGACATCCGTCACACCTGAAGTCACAAGAATGATTGTTAGGATGTTATCCCAATGTGAACCTCTCCCCATCTGCCTATTACATGGCATGCCATCACACCTGACACCAGGATGCACGCTGGGCACTAGCTCCATCTCTGACAGCAGTCCCGTCCAGTGTGATTGCTGAGAAAAATCTACGATCACATCCTTCCCGTTGGCACTGAAAGCTGGATACACATATGTCTATTAAACCTCGGCAGAGACAATCCTGTCATATAGTCTTCAGCTTCATCGCAAAAATGAGTCATGTCATATGATCTCACCTTTGACCACACCCACACTCCTGTGAGTGACAGATCCCCACTTGTACTTTGGAGTTGTAACCGAAGGCTTCACTCGAACCTTATCGCCAATCTTTATGTGAGATGGAGAACTCTGAGGAGGAAATCCTGGAAGACACAAAAGGGTGGAATTTGGAAAACCTAAACATTTTAATGAATGTTTTCGATACAATCGTATCGCATGTGCTTCAATAGTGGGATAGAAAAAAGATTACCCAGCAGTTCAGTGTGGATGTACCGAACCCAGTAAGTTCCTCCCTTCTGCTGCCAATCACACTGCACGTTTAGATCATGTAGACCGTCTCTGTCCAGCTTGATCACTTTACCCACATCTCCTTCATACACCTCCTCATACGTCCTGCAGCATCGCACCATCATGCCCACCTACAACACACATAGGTCTCAGATCAGCTCATCAATAGCACATCCAGGATTCTCAGATACCAATTCATGTGACCACACTAACTGTCCCATAGAGTCTGAATGCTTAAACCTCGAAGCACACATCAAAAAAAAATTGCCTGGTTTCACAGTCAAGGCTTAAAGGTGTCATGAATTATGGCATTTACATTTACATTTATGCATTTGGCAGACGCTTTTATCCAAAGCAACTTACATTGCATTATCAAGTATGTGCTATCCCCTGGGATCAAGACCACGACCTTGTGTTGTTAACGCAATGCTCTTACCACTGAACCACAAGCTAACAGAACTGTAAATGTATGAACTGAAAAAGCCCTTGTTACTGAAATTACAACTGTTATTTACACCAGGCCTAGCGAACTTCAGGTCTTGGAATGCACCTATCTAGGTTGAACACAGCCTCCACAGAAGAATATCAACGACTACTTCTCTAGCCCGCCCACTGGTTTGCGCAGGGCAGTACTGAAGTAAGTCAAGTTGCAGGGAACCAGATAGACCGAGAATGCATAAACATGCCATTAAAGAACGCGATATATTGTGCAGTGCCTGGTTGTGGAAGAACACAGTCGCTGCATAACCTTCTCGGATTCCGACATTAGTAATGTGTCGTTTATTTTTAAAGACGTTGTACCATCACGTGGGTAAAACATTGAGCATTTGTTCGCTTCATTTCACCGCGGATTCCTTTGTGAACAAGGCACAGGTCAGCGCTGGATTTAGAATTTTTCTCAAATGTCACGAGAGTTTCCATGATAAATAAACAGACGGGACCAAAACGACACGGGTCTCAAATGCTGACAGGTACGGTAATATATCATTAAACACCTTATAACTATAGGCTATACAAACGAAAGCCTTCATACTTGATAAGCAAAACTGCTTAAGATATTAATACATGTTTTCAGACATTTAATAATTTTGTTCCAATTTTAATCCAATTATTAGATGCTCAATCTTGTTTTAAATGCGTTTATTTGTTATTTATTCTTAAAGCTTCTGTAAGTCTTTTTTGTTAAAATGAACAAAAAAATGTCCCAAACTGTTTCCTTATCTAACCTCAGTTTGTAACGGTAAACTTATTATAATGATTTATAATTTGAGCTGTTTCACTGCAAATTTGACTAACTCATGTAAACACTTATACATAAAGTAACCTGCAATGTCATGTGTCAAAAAGAGATGGCGATATAGAGGCAAATGGTAAAAAAAATGTAGCTGTAAGTTTACTCTTAAAGGGATAGTTTACCCAAAAATGAAAATTCACTTATGAGTAACTCAACCTCAAGTTGTTCCAAATCTGTACAGTATGACTTTCTTTGTTTGGGTGAACACAAAGAGAGATATTTGGAAGGATATTAGCCACTGAGATTTCTGGGGAACCAATGAATAACATATTAGAAAGAATTCATGTATATTTGTTGTTCTGTTATACTCAAAAGAAGATACTTTGACGAATTTAGGGAAAAAAAACGTTCTGGGGCAGCACTGACAGCCATATGAATGGCAGTCAATGGTGCCCCAGAAATCTCAGCGGCTAAGTATCTTCCAAATATTTTTCTTTGTGTTCAACAGAATAACTTGAGGTTGAGTAACTTAAGACAGAAATTACATTTTTGGGTGAACTATCCCTTTAAAACAAACCAAACAAGTTACAAATAGGACAAGAAAACATATCTTAATATTCTTTATACACCACATTTACTTCTACTTCTACTAACCTCTTATGGCGCTTTTAAATGTAATGGTTTAATTGTTTTGGGGCTTTTTGGATATTTATATTTGAAAAAATTGCACCGTAAACCAGTGTATGTGCAAGCTCAGTATTTCACCTGAATGTTCTCTCTCACATATACAGCATAATCGTCATTGCTCTGGAAATCGGACCTCTTTTTAAACGTCTGACTCTCAGTAACCACGACTCCAGGAGGCTGATGTGTGAGACAAGGACAATAAATTAGAATTGAATGAGTACAAGACATTTAACACCTCAAATGTGCAATTATACGCACTACAGGGAAGGCGGGCTCAGGTTCCTCCAGCTCCTCCAGCACTTCTTCATCAGAGTACTCATCTGACACAGTGTCAGCATCTGACAGATCTGTAATGTGAACTTCTGGATGGTCCAACAACCAGCCCACCAATGCCTCCACACCTAAAACCCAAACAAACATTCATTCACATGTGAACTGGAATTATGCACACAAATATTTGTCTCATATATCCAGTGGTGTGATACCTGGCACTCCAGAAGTGCCTGTGGTTCCAGACAGTGATTTGAGGGCAAACTCAATGTTTTTCCTTTGAAAGCCCATCTCCATCAGCTGCAGGACGATGGGAACAGGAGGCACAGGTGAAGTCTTGTGTTTCTTCTGTTTGGGTGGGCGCATGTGCTGCACAGTGACGGGAGTGGTGGCTTCGCTCGAGCTGCTGTCCTCAAACAGAGGAGACGACGGGTGTGTGGATTCAACCGCGAGGTACTGACACACAGCCAGAGCCGCTGCCTAAAACCCACACATACACCGTAATGAAAATATTTGAAATAAATAATAGATTAATAAGGAATCACCATATGTTCTTTTTTTTAATAATAACTAGCATAATATGTGTCTGTTAGATATTTTAAGCAGAGGATGGAAGAGTACACATGCTATCTGACCTCCAGTTCCTGTCGGTGGAAGATGGCTTTGATTGGAGAAGGTTGAGTGGATGCAGATAACAGCTGCTGGAGGAGGATGAGGGGAGGCTGAGGACCCTCAGGAGACAAATCACCTACATCAGGTGATGAAGCGCACTGATCCTCTGAACACAACACAAATAATGTATACTGTATAAATAAACGAACTGTCGATTTGTATGAGCTGTTGGGTAACACATTCACTATTACAGTAAAGGGATAGTTCACCCAAAAATGAAAATGTCTGTTATTATTCATTCACCCTTATTTCGTTTTAAACGTGTGTACGAGTCTTTCTTCTGTGTCACACAAAAATAAGATATTTTGAGAAAAGGCTTTTGTTTTGTGTCCAAGTTCTGCAGAAGAAAGTCATACATATTAGGAATGACATGAGGGTAAGAAAATGATTGAACATTTTTAGGTGAACTACCCATTTATTTGATCATTTTGCCCTTTAAATGTTTGATCTTAAAGGCATCAAAGAGCACCCCCGGTATATTTCAACATATGAACAACAGGGGGGCAGAAAAGCGACAAAACTGGAGGTTGTAGCAGACAGCGAGAGGACACGTTGAGGTCTTCACAAGTCCACAAAACTTTGACGATTACCTTTACACGGGTAGTTTAAATAGAAGTGTTTTTGCCGAATGGCCCGGAACCGTCCCGTACATCGAGCGTGCACAACGTATACATGCATGCGTGCACAGCCATCGAAATTAGAGAGATGAATGCTTCATCAGCACTTTATGAACAGCTCTAGCACACGTTCAACTCCGACAGAAATAGTTTACGAGTATATAAGTTAATTAAAATACTTACATTATTCATCAGGAAACTGTTTCATTCAGTTTTTTTTTGCGCGATGCGGTCAATAGCAGTGCAGTCAACACTAGCGGATCCACCATTAATAAAGCTATCGTTATCATTCTTTTCTTCAGATCCTTTAGTCATAACTGAAAGCCGAATTCAGAAATCACTTGACGGAGTAGCGGGCCAAATTCCCATTAGGACTTTCTCTAACATAATGTGCTCCAAGTGGTGCGTGCAGACCTGAAGGCTGAACACACGTCCATGTCGTTTACATTCAGGTCTAGTTGGGTTTGAAAATAATTACTGCCAAGTTGGGACGGACACGGTTCTACTTTTATCAGGTCTGCCTGGGGTCGGGTCTCTAAAATGTATGCACTTCAGGTTTGGGTAAGAACTGATTTGGGTCATTTTGGTCAGAATACCTTTAATGGCACGTGTCTACCAGCACATCTTCAGTACTGAGTCTTTTGTAATATTATTGCAGTTTACTGATGAACTGATATTCATTTCATAACACCACAGCATGAAGAATTGTTCAAAACTGATACATTTTTCTTGTTTACTGCATTTGGATCGGTGTTTGATAATAGTCACATGAACAACTTCAACAAAACAACACCTACAAAATAAAAAGATAAATAAAACAGACATACAGAACAGCCAGGAAAACTACCAAAAACAGACAAACCAAAGAAACTAAACCGCTCAGGCAGCAAAACAGAATCTGTCTTGCAATAAAAGATATTGGTCTTACCCGGAGGGTGAGGACTAACATCTATGACGGCTGCCTGAGAGAGAATCTGCCGGAGTTTGTCTTGATGGGACAGGAGAGCCCGCGCCGCCTTCAGGATGAAAAGCCTAAGCTGCTGACAGCGTAATAAATGCACATCCACCTGATCTGCTGGAATGAAAAACACAATTTATTATTACATATAAGTAAATGTCCTCATAGATTGGGTTGAGCTATTTTTGCTTTGATTTCAAATGCAAAATTTTGTTGACTGAAGCAGAAAGGCTGTTAACATGATCGACTGGGCAGAATGCCAAGTTTCAGAAACATTCAATCAGATCACATCAGGTGACAGGTGGGTTATATGGATTTGTCAGTACCTGTAAGTCCTCTGCTGAGGGATTTCTTCATGCGTTGCTTCTCCAGCTTGCTTCCTGCTAAGTTAACCAGCTGTGCCCAGACAGTCAGCATGGGATCGGTGAAGGGCAGATTCTGAATGCTGAATGAAATCATGTGAACCTGTAAAGAAATATAATATAAATATAAGCCACAAATATACTGTACATGCATATTTTATGTACTTTTGCAATGTGTATACTGGTTCCATTTGACATATATTCTATTCCTAATATGTCCAACAACACCCATTGCACATTATTAATGTAATAAGTCTTTCACAAAGTGTATTGCTGTTAAACATGTCAAGGTCATGGCATCCTGCCATAAATCTACCAAATAAACACTCTTTTAAATATATTCTACAAATCACAGTCTGCTGTCCATCTGCACTCTACGTGGTGGACCATATACCGGTTTGAGCTGGCTGAGCAGGCACACTTTGCAGTTCCTCATTTCGTGAAACTGCACAGTGATTCGTCCTTTAGGCGTAATGCGAGTCACGGTGCCCTCCCCGTATTCCTCGTGAACAACAGGTCCACCAAGACGCAGCCTCGCATCGATCCCACCAATGACTGCCAAGACAGCCATCAAACTGCCAACTGCTGGAGCTTCGGCATTGGGGAGGTAGTCTTCAAGCACCACCTGAAATTTAGGGTTAAAGTGCACTTGTAATAGTTGTAACAATTAAACTACGTAAAAAAAGACATTCAAATTCTGACTTACTGCTTCCGGATGTCTGCCTGCCATGATGTCACCGATACCGCTGAGCTGGGAGTTAATGTATTCGTTAATGAGGCCGTTCCATTGGCTGAGGGAGTGAAGCGTACGGAGTACGGCGACTATTTCCTCTGCTAATGTACTGCTGTGGGTGGCTGTCAGAGAGGCTTGAGGGCGCGACTTTCTTCTACGCATAGAACCGTCTATAAAAAAACAAATATACATAATAAATGCAAAAAAACAAACGACATTAAAAAACGGAACATAGTAAGGTAGGATTTATAGTAAGTAAGATTAAATATACAGTACCCCTAAGGAGAGGCAGGTCTGAGGAACAAGTGCTGAGGAGACTGCCCAGGAAACCAAAGAGTTTTTCCACCAAGAACTTCATATCCTGAGTGCGATCTGTTTTGTCCCAGGATGGCAACACTGCTTGCAGCAGCCGGAGAGCAAGAATCTGCCAGGGAGCGAGGAGACATGTTTTAAAATGTGACCTAAAGATAGTCCTGATTTAAATCCTCTAGTACTATTTGGATTGTATTTACACATTAAAGTACCAAATAGAGCCATATTTAGAATCGAATACTATAATCGATTATTTGAATTCCATAGTACATGTAGTATGCATTCAAGAAAAGATGTTGTCTATGTTGCTCCTTACAAGGTTATTTGTGTCATCAAAAATAAAGGGTAACTCATGTATAGGCCTACACAAAAATAAGAGTAGTATGCTACAATATATTGAACACAGTTATGGTGCATTAGAGTAGTACCTGTCTCTGTAGTGTGACGGCAGTGAAGGATTGATGTCCCTCCACGATTCGTATGAGTAGATTGATCCAGGCTATTGAACTGAGAGTGCTGCACATCTGAGGCATTAGTGCTATACTGCGAATAAATCCAAGAGTGCACCAGGTCCTGTGCTGTTCACGGGACACCAGCTTATAAGAGGAACAACCTGAAGAAGAGAGGGAAGGATATATAGATCAAAATGTAGCAGCATTTCAATGCTTGTATAGAAATTGAGAGGCATTTGTATTCCTATGTCCATATAAGAACACAACCCAATTACATAAATCCTGCTTGTTGCACTACAAATAATATAGAAATAAATTACAGTAACAATGGTAAGATTATAATAAAAAAAGTAATAATTGTTTATTAGCGTTTATGCAACAATGTTCTAAGGCAGACAGGCAGCTGTAAAAAGGTTTTAACCTTTAAAGGGACAGTCCACCCAAAAATGAAATTCTGTCATCATTGACTCATTCTCAGGTTTCTCCAGACTTGTATACATATCTTTGTTCTGATGAACACAGATAAAGATTTTTGGAAGAATGTCAGTAACCAAACACATCTCGGCCCCCACTGACTGACATTGAAGGTAATTCAAATTCTATGGGAGTCAAAAGGCGATGAGATCAGTTTGGTTACATATATTCTTCCTAATATCTTCCTTTGTGTTTAGCAGAACAAAGAAATGGTTACAGGTTTGGAACAACCTGAAGATGAGTAAATGATGACAGAATTTTCATTTTTGGGTAAACTGTCCCTTTAAACATATAAAGCAGTTTATCACCGTATGACATTTAAGTGTTGCAGATTGCTCTGCACACATTTGAATCGCTCTCGCCGCACTTTAATGCGATATGCCAAACAATCTGCGCAGCCCAGCATTAAGTTGAACGCGTCTGTTTCTGAAGTCACTGATTAGCCTCTTCAGGTGTTAAATCAGAGTTGGGGCTAAACTCTGCAGGAGAATGGATCTCGCGGGCCACAGTTGAGAACCACTGATTTAAAGGATTATGTGTTACGGTTGGGCCATCACGATGTTGGGCTGGCATGGTGGTTCCCCTGCATGATGTAATTTTCGTCATCAGGAGTTTCTGCGGTCGTCCGCACATCCCATACCCGTACAGCACAACAAATGTTGACAGCCGAGACACAGTATGACATTCTTTGCATGCGTCAAGCTCGTCCATTCGCGATTTTCTGCGGTCGAGTATGATTTGGAAGCTACAAATCGCGTGTGTGTGCGCGAGACTTGACAGAGGTAGAAAGTGAAAGCAAACAGTGAATCTAAGTAACGCGCTCAAGCTGTGTGTGTGTAAACTTGTCAATGACGACCTGAACTGTTCGCGTCCATGATGGCAGCGGGAAATATCAGTGCAGCGTGACCCGCGCAGTTAACTAATAGCACATATCCTATACTGGTGGGCTCACAATCTACTTGTCTTTCAACGTGAAATAACAACAGGAAGTAATTCAAAATGTTCGTGCTGGACGAACATGCACAAATACTTGTTGAAAAGTAGGCTGTCTTGAAAATTGGTGGCAAAATGCTATTTGGTGGCAGTCTGGAACCCTGATGTAATTCATTTAATGTTTTGCCAGATAGCAATCCAGCAAACTGATATAACCCCGCGCCCCCGATGCCATCGTCCATCACAATGTTTTACTGTAGGCATCGTCCGATGAAAACTTGGTAGACATCGCCCAACACTATTATGTGTAGACTATAACCATTTCATTTAATTTCAAGGGATAGCTCACCCAAAAATGAAAATTCTTTCATACATTTTTTAACCTAATGTCGCACCCAACCCTGTATGACTTTCTTTCTTCTGCAGAATGCAAAAGAAGGCATTTTGAAGAATGCTGGTAAGCAAACAACACTAAACTTATAAACAAACTTTGAATGACATGAGGGTGAATAAATATTATCAGACTTTTTATTTTTGGATGAGCTATTCCTTTACACCAGACATTCAGGCAAGAACACTTACCAGTCTTGTCATTCGCACCGCTCTCCACTAGTATCCTGAGCAGACCACACAGAGTGCTAACAGCCTCTGTCTGCATCACTTCAGCATGAATCCCAGAGGACAGAGACAGCGTCTTTAACAGGTTTACTGTACTGGTCAACATGATGGCAGTAGGGTGAGCACTCTTCTCCATCACTTCCCCTTCTGAGAGACACCACAGACAGAACAAATATAAACCAATATTCCAGAGGATAAATAAATGTGACTTGAATATCATCTTGCTTTCTGGCAGCTCAGTGGTTAGAGCATGGCGCTAGCAACAGCAATATCATGGGTTTGATCTCAGGGATCGTACATACACAAATACAGATATATAGTTTAATGCAAGTTGCTTTGGATAATAGCGTCTGCCAAATGCATAAATGTAACGTAAATCTGCAACGACAACTTTTACATTTCTTTCATTTTTTACATCACAAATTGACCCATAATTCAACATGGTAACGTGAGAAGGCAATAAAACGCCTTAAGATGGGTGATGGATGAGATACTCTGTATTTATGGTCTCGTGGATTTAACTGTACAAAAAAAGTAGCTCTCACCTATGTCATCTTCAGTGTCCGAGTCTTCTGTGGCGGGTTGTGCGGCAGGTGGTGGCTCAGCCAGTTTAAGGTCATACTTGCCCTCTTTGCCCATCCTATAAGAGTTAGTGCTGCTGGTATCCCACTGAACTCGAATCCAGCCATCTTCCCCTAATTCCCCAATCACACGCCCAAGCCCTGGCGGTGGGCCATCCTACAAACAGCATACAAACACCTTAATGCACCAACTTGCCATTGTCAGGACTTAAGAATGCTGAACTGGTGGAACCGATTCATCATACATGAAGTATTTAGCTTACCTGGTCTCCCCACTTCCAGTCAGGTCCTCTCATGACCCTAGTGCCGATCTTCATCATAGCAGCCAGCTCAGGACCAGATGCAGGGAGAGGGGTGGGGGCTGTCTCTTTCCTGGACTCTTCAAGAACTGTAGCAGATCCTCCATGAGTGGCAGAGCTCAGCTCCTCCTCAGTGCTGTCGGAGCTGGGACCTGTAAACCACCACCGCATTTACAGCAAACTCAAAACACTTTCACATCTCAACAAGAATCTTTTATAAAAAAATATATATATTTTTGTATAATTATATCAAATCATTGTTACAATTCAATACATTTTGGACTTCAAAACTCTTCACAAATCATAAAGGAACTCTGTAATGTACAAAATTTTATTGATTTTCAGATCTTTTTACAAAGTGGCCTTGAATCAGCCAACATTAAATATTACTAATACAAAACGTGGGACTTGAAAGTTATCGAACTGTAGATATGACCCTAATGAAAATTCTAAAATGATCCTTAAATATACGTCTATCTCCAAAAGAAAACAAATCTTGTGGTGGGGAATGTGGTGCTAACCGATGAGTCTGAGAACGCTTTGGGTGAGTGCGAGGATGCCGGAGTTAAGAAGTAGGCTGAGGCTGTTGGCTCCATGTTTGAGAGTGAGCATGTGAAGCATGGACATCAAGAAGCGTGCCTGAGGGATGGTACCCAGACTGGGGCCCGCTGGGTTCTCATTAGTGATGGTTTGCAGTGGAACTGGCTGCACACCTGAAGAAAGATCCAAAATTATAATCAGCAATACTGCACTTCAAGGTAAACATCACCCAAAAATGAAAATGCTGTCATTATTTACACGCACTCTTGTCATGTAAGACCTGCATGGCTTTCCGTCTTCAGTAAAACACAAAAGAAGATGTTTTGAAGAATGTTGGCAAGCGAAAAACGACAGTACCCATTGACTTGCATTGGGTTTGTATCCATACAAAAAGAAGTCAAAGGGCACTGTCGTAGTTTAGCCACCAACATTCTTCAAAATATCTTCTGTTGTGTTCTGAGGAAGATAGAAAGTCCTACATGTTATCAATGACAAACACATAACAAACATAAAGCATGAACAAACATCTTATTTAAAGGACCCCTAATGCAGAAAATGCACTTTTAAATGTTGTTTGAACATATCTGTGTGTCAGGAGTGTGTGTACAGAACCACCCAAAAATGATAAAATCCACCCATTCAGCTTTTGGCATTCTTTCAGTAACCTGGCGTCACATGGATTGAGCCCTGAGGGCCTATGACTAGTGATGGACTGCTGATCAGCAGTCATAGGCAGGGATATCGGGTGTCCCCACCCCCTTTTAAAATAACCAATAGCGTTTAGTTTACGGCACACAGTTAGCCGGGCAAAGCTGTATTTAACAACGTCATACCCACAGTGTTGTAAAGGTCTATTGAAAAGAATAGGAGGATCAGTGATTCCAGTGATGTGTCATTTGAAGCTTGTTATTTACGTTTGTGAGTGACACTGGCGTTTGTCTTCTTCATTCATCAAGGCTGTGATGTCTGATCTCTTCCATATAGCCTTAACTTTCAATATTCTGTGTAGAATTGAAACGGGTCAGATACGTTGTGTTTTCTAAGCGGATTTGAGCGTATGATCGCGCAAATGATCAGCTCTGGGCCATCATGTCTCTGAACCAGGAGGGCACTCACGTGCAACCACTCGCGTGACACTAGACTTCAATGGTAATGTTTACACTGTCTGGATCATCCCTCATCACCCATCTAGTGCATCATGCGTCAAAAACATGGGCACGTATGGCACAGTTTAATAAAAGCTGTGTGGTGTATTTTGAGCTGAAACTTTGCAGACACATTCTGTAGAATCCCAAGATTTATATTACATTTTGTAAAAGGTCTGCATTTGGGGCCCTTTAAAGTTTTAAATGAATAATCTAGAATTTAAATAATCTAAATGCTAAATGATTTAATAATGTTAGGAATGATTGACTTCACACATACCCAGCTCATTGAACTTCACACTGGCCTCCAGCAGGATGTTGCGGATGTTCTGGATGGACCACGCATAAAGCTTACCAAAAGTCACCTCTAGCAACATGCGGTTAAATGGAGGAATCAGATCTACGTCCCTCAGACAATCGGACAAAGGTTCCCTATTCAGGAAACACATCTTCAGAACACAAACATCATATAATTACTGTATATCAGCAAACGTTTATTTGGTACCTACCCAATATTTGTCGCTTCAGGAATGACTCTCTGCCAGCCGCAAAGCATGGCGTACTGTACAGAAGGAAGGAGGAAGCATTTGGACACCAGCTTCAGCATAGTGTCTATACCCTCCAGTCTGACCTCAGCTCGCTCCAGCTGGACACAAGAGTGAGATGTCATCACATCGATGTAGTAGAAAGAGCTATAATAGTTACGTATTTAAATAAAGTCCCTTTGTTATTTAAGTGTCATGTTGGGTCTTTCTTGAGGAGGTAGAATAACTAGTTAAACTACCTGTTTTAGGAGGCACTTCCTCATCTTCTCCACATCCAGCGGCTCCTCTTTTAAAGCAAACTCCACAATGGTGCTCATGAGGCTGGACTGAGAGGAACCATGAACGTTGTGCCGAAGCCAGCGGTACTTCTGAACACTGCCAATGGTGTTTAGCAAAGGCTGCCATTTATCCTGTCACACAATTACACACTTAAACATCCACCGACTTAAAAAATATCAAAACACAAAATCATCTCCATGCTTATTACAATTCAATACAAACTAAAATGTTATGTTATTCTGTTATTATAAGGTATTTGAAGAAATTTTTCTTCATAAACAGAAAACCGCCAACCTTTTGGGACTTGATCGTGGTCTGCTTTTTGTCCACAGGGGCGGGGCTTATCGGAGCAGATGGCTCCTCATTGGTCCCTTCCCTCTCAAGCTTGCACTCCTCCACATCAGCTGACTCAGACTTTTTGGGCACTGTGAGAAACAATCAAACAACCTTGTAATAAAGTTTATATTGAGTCAAATTATATTAGCATTCATTTAAACGTCATTTAACTACCTTTTTTTTTGCGGCGATCTCGGATGAGTTTCTGTGCGATCCTCTTCCAACGAGGTTGTGAGCTCAGCAGCTTCAGTTTGGACACGATGGAGAGGTCATTGCTGACCGCAGGTCTAAGTTCATTAAACAGGAAACGCAGCCTCTCGATCACTGGAGCGCACACCTCCTTATAAGAGCGCCCCTGCTCTTGGTGAGTCTAGAGTAAAAATCAGACAGGAGAGGTCAAATATCAGGTCATTAGGTCATTGTGAGGCGTTCCACCAGCTATACTCATCTTGCTCACTTTGATCAAAGAACATTTTGCCTGGTACACCATTCGACACACGGCAATCACAGATTTGGGGAGGGATCTCTGTTTCCCCTGGTCCACAACCAAGGCACATTGATCCACGAGCGAGAGGGCAACATGACCTGTGCAAGAAACCGGAATTCCTTTTTATCCCTTACAGATAACAGTTAAAACGGTTCACAAAAAAGAAAAAAAACACAGTTTGTAGAAGAACCAGTTTGTTCAGACAAAAAGAATTGAGAAACATAAAAACTGAAAAAACGAAACTGTCTGTTGTATGGTTACCGAGGTCTTGATGCTTAAGAAGACAGCAGAGCAGCAGACGGCCCACTTCCTCCACTGGGTGTTCTGTAGGGAATGTGATGGGAGTAATGAGATGGTACTGTTTACAGCAGCGCTCGATTTGGCATAAGAAGTCCTGCACAGAAACAAAAAGCATCAAAGATTAACCGTTGGAAAACATTTGTAAAACATTCTGAAATCTGATTGGATGAGCCATGAAAAGATTCTCAATAAAACAAAAAAAAACAATTGTATTGTGTGTTTGACCTTCACAGTGTGGTCCTGGGTGGTGTTGTCAGCAATGGCCTGCAGGAATGGCTGGGCGTGATCGCTTAGGGTGATTCTTCGGCAGTAGAGCTTGGATTTGTCTGGTGTGGTGGTCCCTGGTGAGCTACAGTGGTCCTCATCCTTCTCCTCATTATAATTATAATGGATCTGACTCGTCTGGAGACCACCGAAGAATATCGATGACTGGAGCCATTCTTGAAGGACAAAGTATAAAGGAGTTTTAAAATGGGGAAACCTTCATTTAGAATGTTAAAACTCCATTGGTTCCCAATCTACTATTCCATCTTTGAATATAAAAATCAGGTTAATTTATAAAAAAATAATCCCCTCCCAAAAAAATCTGTCATCATTTGCACAACCTCATGTCATTTTAAACCCGTGAGATTTTCTTCTTCACAAAAAAAGATGTTTTGAAGAATGTAGGTTAACAAAAACAAACTACTTTTGTATGGAGACAAAACCTATTTAAGTCAATGGGGACCAATGGTTTCCTGTTATTAACAATCTTTAAAATATCTTCTTTCTGCAGAAGAAAGAAGGCTATAGGTTTGAAATGACAAGAGGTTGAGTAATGATGACAGAATTTTCATTTTGAAAATGAAACTATCCCTTTAAATCTGCCTAGGTCTAAAACGACACTTGCAATACTATAATATGAATAAACGGACTCACTGGCACATTCTATCTCTATGCGAGAGAGAGGGGTGCTCATAGCCAGATAGGATGCGTGTAAACCTAGCAGTAGACCAAGGTTCCTCTCAGCATCTATCAGAGGGGAGGACAAACTGCTGAGGTCAGGCGTTGTCACCGTCTCCTGATTGGGCTGGAGAAAGACAAGAATGAATCAGCCAATCAGAACCACAACGTGAGATTTTTCTAATAAAGTGGGCTCAAATTGATAGGTAGGCCTGCACGATTAATCGTTTTTAAACCGAAATCGCAATTTGAAGGAGTGCGATGTTCAAATCGCAAAAGTTGCGATTATTTAGATTAAAAGGGCTTTAAATAAGATAATGCACCTACGTAGTATTTGATAGCAATTTTACGTTTATCCAATAGGGAGCATTTTAAAACTTTAGTGATGCGCGGATGGCGGTTATATCCGTGGGCGCTGTAGATGGATGATCCGCGGGTCGGGTAATAAATGGATGATATCATATACAATATTAACAAAATTTCTCAAAAAATACGAACATGTTTTAAATGCATTTTTAATCAGGCGCTAATTTGCAGAAATTTAAAACAAATGCGCGCGTGGCGACGGTAGATGACGGTCTATTTCTTAAAGCAGAAATGGAGGCAAAACGGATCCGAGAGAAATTTAAAAAGGGAGAATTAAAAACAAAACAAAAGGTAGGAAAGATAAGTACCGTGTGGGAGCGTTTCAGCGAAGTGGTTTAACGAATCAAGTGCTGGGTATGTAATATGCAACGACAGTGAGACACTGTATGTATATGAAAGCCATAAGACTGGTACCTCTTATATGGTACATCACTCGAAAGATTAGATTTAAGCATTTACAGACAAAGACAGTGCTATAAAATTTGCTGAGTAATTAAAGTAACGATCGGGTCCGGATATCTATATCAGAGAAAACTATACGTGCGTGCGGGCGGATAATTTATCGAAGCAGCGGGTGCGGGTGACATTTTAACTTATCAGCGCATCTCTACTGTACATGCTTTGAATTAGCAAAGAACATCGTTTTGGAAAGATGAGCGCGACCGGGAGCAGCAGTTCAAATTCGCAACAAAGTAACGTAATGTCTGCTGAAGCACAAAGTCCTGCAGCAGCAGACGACTTGGTACCTAAAAGAAAAAGCAACGCTTATGTTTGAAATTATTTTGAAAGTCCGTGTCGACCTCGCGACACGATTGCTCACGCGTTTGAAATAAGCACACTCTACGACAAATTTTCACAATGGTAGGCCAAAATAACAGACGCCATACATAACTGTAATTGTTTACAGTGTGTTTGGGATCTTAAAAGTTTAAGGTTTTATATATACTTGTTAATTTAGGTATTTAAGATACTGCTGTTATTCTCTTAATTTGTCATGACATTTTTGCATGACAACTTTATTTAAAAAATGACCACAGTGTAAGTGGTTTTAAATAAACAGTGGGATAACGTTTCAATAGTTTGTGATTTTGCTTGGTCTTTCTTTAAAGCATGCTGTTAAAACCAACACAACAAAACCTAGCTCTTTTTTTTAATAGTAGTCAAATCGCATTTAAATCGCAAATCGCAATTTTGGTCAGAAAAATCACAATTCGATTTTTTCTTCAAATCGTGCAGCCCTATTGATAGGTTTGTATAAAGGCGGATATACCTCTATGTACTGGCCCACACAGAAAGCTTGCATAGACTCCCTTGTGTCTTCAAACTGAAGTGCTGCTTCCAAAGCCACCACAGGATCTTCTCCTGCAAACTGGGCTGTGGAACAAAAATCTACTACAGAACATGATGTATTCTCCTCATGACTATAAAAAAAATGTTTAAATAGCGATGCATATTACACATCTTCATACCAAGGATGCTGTTCCCAGTCAAAGTCTGAGCCTGGAAGTCTTTGATATCATAGACCTTCCCATCAATGACGGTCCAGAAGCCACCATCCTTATTGTGGTTCTCCAAGTCAGCTTTTCGGATAAGCGACACTTCCTCGTTGTTCTTGGAACTCGAGCCGTTAAGAATTAAACCTGCATGGAAACAGGGCATTACACAAGGAATCAGACCTTTTAAGAAGGAAGTGTGGGGACATAATGATCTCGTACCCATGAGTCCAGGCCAGGCGAGATCCTCATTGTCATCTCTTTCCGCACCAGGAGCGAGATGGTTGAAACGATCCAGGTGCTCATGCAAAGCCGCGAGGAGAGGGATGGATCCGGTCTCCTGCATCAGGCCAGCATCGCGAGTCAGCAGCAGCACAATGGATACGATCAGCTCTGGGAGCAATACACCTAAAGAGAGAACAGAAGAGAAGTTACTGAAGAAAGAGTCGTTCCTTGTTTACTTTTAAGTTCTTCTAATGCTTTTACATTTTTTAAGAAGAAAAGATAGATATTACAATTACACAAAAACTGAATATAGGTTTAAAAATACTCTGTAGTGTCCCTTTAAATGTCAGAAACTGGCTTTTATCACAAGGAAAAGTGCAATAATACTGAACTCCCATTTTCACCTGTCAGGTCTCCTTCAAGTACACGTGCCACTTCTGCGAAGTGCCGGTGGCTGTTATGGGCGATGCTGGTGGACACAGGAAGTATGTCCCCGATGTGTGTGCACAGCAAAGCCATGTATTTCTTCAACAAAGATCCCACTCCTAGAATCTCAGAGTGACTTAGAGCTTTGACAATAAGAGTTAGTGTTAACTAGATCAAGTTCTTGCTGAATCTTGAGGTCATGCCTGAAGAAATTGTGGTTACTTACTGTATCCTCCTACACCGACTGTGCCATTGACACCCACATACAGCTTGCAGACCAGCAGCCTCTGAAAGCGCAGCAAAAGGTCCAGAGAAGCCGAACGTTCCTTGCTGACCTGCTCAGTGTCTTGGCAGTTCAAAATGCGACGTGCCACTTCTTTAAGACGAGCTATGGTCTGTGAAGCAATGTTCCTGTAAACAAAACACACCATAGAGTCTTGACTTTCTTTAGAGTTCCTCAAAGTAAATATGTACAGTGACTGTGTCTTATAATCAGTTCTTTATTTGTGTTCTGCTAAAGAAAGGAAGTAATATGCATGGAGTATGGCATGAGGGTGAGTTAATAATGAGAGAATTTCATTGAGCAGAAAATAATTGGGATGTTTAATGCACTGATGCAGTGGATGCGAGCCGCTCCAGTACCTGAGCAGCTGTTGCACCAGCTGAACCAATGGGAGGCTCTGTTTATTGGCAGACTCGTAGATGCCAGTGTTGATCAGGTCTTTGTCCAGGGTGGTGCGACAACGATGCAGAGAAGAAGCGCTTGCCTCCTGCTCATCAATCTCCTTCTCTTTTTGGGCCTCCTTCTTTGCTTCGATGTCCTTGTGTAGGGACGCATAAAAACAGTTGTAATGTTACATTCCAGAACTTCCATGCAATGAATGACAGAGGTGATATTTTGCGTATAGGGAGTATTCTTGAAATATGTGGCACTGTTTCCCTCGTGGATAGTGAAATTTCTCCGGTGGGCAGGGCTCTGTTGGGTTTTGAGGGTGAATAAATGATGAAACGACGGATGAATAAAACATGCTGACCTGGATCTCGGCCGTGATGGCAGCGTTCAGAGCAGACTCCAGCCCTCCATCTGCCATCAGACTGCCAACCAGGAGATCGATCATGAAGCGACGGCCAGGACTTACGCTCATTTCATTGGCAGACGCTGAAAAACACAGAAATGATTTTGACCATCAACTCCCCATGTGCTGGAAATAACCATCACACTGACTTTAACGCAAAAAGAGAATTTCTTGCATAACTGCTCATCATCTTTACCGATTCTATGGTGCCAAGCCGAAAGATCTCACCAAAATTGCTGATTTTATAAACCAACCAAATGCAAATTCTAGCTCTAATGTATTTGTACAGGAATACTTTGAAAATGAAAGTCAGTGCCTGTGCTTTTCCCCCACACGACTTGACCACTGATCATGTTCAGATAACTTTGAAGTCGTTTGAGATGCTGTATCTAATCCTTTTCAGACAACAATGTTTATGATTGCAGATACAATGTTTTCGCAAAGTTTCACCACATTTGATTTGGATTTTTTACATCATCGTAAGGGAGAATATAGTTCTGAAGACAAAAGACAAATTCTGTACTTAAATTTTGTTTTATTTTCCCCCAAATTTTTTTTTTTTTTTTTTTAAATTTCAATTTCTTCCGTTTTAATTTTTATAGGATTCTGTGTAATCCATTTTTTACTATATATTAGAAATTTGCTCCCCTGAAAAATACTGAAGTACACTGTGGTATTTAATATAGTCAACTGTTAAACACTAGATAACATAGTGTTTTTAAACATACTGTACATACTACAGCAAACTGAAGTATGCTACAATTCCTAAAGTTGATCAATGGATTAGTATACCATAGTAGTTATACTATACTAAAGAATAATTTATGACATATACTGTAAGTACAATGTAAATGCTACAAATAAATGTAATATACAAAATACTATTGTATACTACAGTATGTAGGTATGTCATAATTTGTTCAGTTGCTCAATCTGTGGAATTTGTTCAACTGCTCAATTTGTTAAGGTTGTTGCAAAAGCAAAATAAAGTTTCAGTGTGCATTTGACGTAACATGAAGAGACCTCTCAGACCAGCTAGTATCTAACATCCTCACAATGACATACAGACACTAGAAATTGTATGAGCGTCACACAAGTAGTACATAAACCCGTGCCTCTTATTCACTCCGAGAAACACAAAACAAGCAGATCACATTTTTAAACAGCAACCGAATAATTACTTGTGCCAGTCCACTAATTCAAATTCCATTTTGCATATTTATTAGTATGCATGCTATCTGAAAGTCAAACCCATGACGTTGCCACTGTTAGCACCATGATCTACCAGTTAAAAGTGCTAGGAATGAATAGAAAACACTTATCAGCACTAACCCATCCATAAATAAAAGACACAAATAAGTGTTAAGTACTAACCTATGTTGGGCAGCAGTGAGGACAGGGCTCTTGCTCTTTCCTCTGCAGTAGGCAGTAGCACTGACCAGCCACTCTGGAGCACAGCCTGAGCGGCCGCCTGCACGGTGTTTAACACCCCGGCGTTGCTGGCCAGCGTCACCACCGTCTGCTTGAGGTTATTAAGAAGCCCGCTGCCCAAGCCCAGACCCAGATCCTCAGGGTCCACCTGGTTACTGATGGCTGCATGAAGCTGTAGAGGTAGCAAATGAAGCTGGAGTTACTTGAAAGTTCGAAATACATTTTTGCAGTGTCTATTATCTATTAAAGAAAATAAAATCTGAAACTTAAACGAAAGAACAGATAAATAAGGTTTAGACCTCTAACCTGTAGTCTGAGCAGATTGAGAGCAGCCACGACCATGCATTCTTTCTCTTGCGGTGGCGGCCAATCAGAGCTGCCGTCCATTCCCTCGCTGACCTGTCGCAGAAGAAGGTCCAGCTGCTCGAAGGTCATAGTGCAAACATCCACCACGAACGGCACACGGAGCCCGACTGACCACTCAGAGCATGACGACCATGAAAAACTCTGAGAGAAAAAATAACCATACTTAACATGTACAAGGCAGAAATGGACACATCACTTCCTGTCAATGTAGACACGTGATACACCATACCTGACCAGGCCCACAGGCGATGCCCACTATGTGTTTGGAGTTGAGGCCTGGCAGAGCTTTAGGCTGCTTTTTATTGGAGAAGAGTGTGTCAAAGTGCTGTAGTTTGTCATTGCTGCCCCAGCTGTGTACCTCTCCATCTTCTGTGAGGGCCAGACAGTGTGTGGAGCCCACCGCTACATCTACCACCCTCTTGCCTATATCAACAGAAAGAATATGTTAAGAGTCATGTATAGGTTTTGAACCACACAGGGTGAATAAATTACTTGAATAAATAAAATAGATTTTGGTCGAACTAACCTTTTAGACAGACTAATTTTCTCTTAAAAAATAATGATTTTAAGCAAATCAAAACTGAATTAATTGTTTAAAGGCTTAAATCTCATAATTAAATCACATTAGGAGAAAAATGGCTCCAGAAAAGCAGCAGTCATCTATTTATTCCTCTCAAAACCACTAAACCTCGTTTTAAAACTATCAAAAACACAAAGCACCGAACCTTGCAGACTGTCTAGTAGTTTAGGATAACGGACGTGCTCATCTGTGCCGTGGCCGAGTCTTTGATTGTCTCCTTTGCCCCAGGTGTACACCTGCCCATCTTTAGTGAGCGCTACAGAAAACTGGCTCCCGCAGCAAACCTTCACAATATCCAAATCTTGAAGCTTCTCCACCAGCTTTGGTGTCTTACAGCCGTCGCTGCCACCCCGACCAAGCTTCCCGTAGTCCCCGTCACCCCATGACCACACTTGACCTAAACATAAGCAGGGAAGGTCCTTATAGCAACATAAGAATGTAGGACCACCGATAAAGCTTCTTTTTCAGATGTCATACCGTTCTCAGTGACAGAGAGGGTCTGTGCATCACCACTGCCACATGCCACAGCTATAACCTTAAGACCCTTTAGAGCGGTCACCAGCATAGGGGTGGTCTGATCTTCACTGGACCCTTTAGGAAACATACACACATCTCTGAGTAAAGGATGCTAAGGAATACACATTATTTTTTAATTCAAGTTATGGAGATTACCGTGGCCCAGCCTGCCGTAGTTTCCGCGGCCCCATGTGTACAGTTCTCCATCTGCTGTGATCGCCGCACTGTATGTGCTTCCACATGCGATATGCACAACTTGCTTTCCTGCAGGCCTCCCAGAGAACATTGCGATCATGGTGGGCTCCTCCAAATACCTGCCAAACAAACATAAGTAGACAAAACCTTAAGACATGTGTTATTACAAGGACTCCTCTCACCCCGCTCATAGACTGTTTACTCTCCTGCCTTCCGTTAGGCGCTTCAGGTGCCTCCGGGCAAGAACCAGCAGACTAGGAAACAGCTTTTTTCCCAGAACTGTTTCATTACTGAACTCTGCTCCCCACTGATTTCACTACCTCTCATAACTTTAACTTAATGCTGCTATTACAATGTTTACATTGCACTACAGGGCTGCCATGCATGACGGAACTGTACACACCAGTACTTCATGTATCTGCTCTACCGGACTGTTTACACGCATCACTTGCACTCTATACTGCTCACTTGCACACCAGGAACATTACACTGAATGCTCATTTGCACTAATGGACTACTTTCATAACTGCATTAACTCATCTACTGCACTGTAACTTTAATAGCTGCACTAACTCACCTACTGCACTGTAACTCATCTATTGCATTATTGCATCTATCGCATAACTAACTGCATCTACTCATCTATTGCACTATAACTTCAATTACTGCATTAACTCATCTACTGCACTGTGACTGTATATCTGCATCTACTCATGTATTGCACCGTACCTTTAATAACCACATTAACTCATCTACTGCACTGTAACTTTAATAACTGCAATAACTCATCTACTGCACTGTAACTGTATATCTGCATCTACTCATGTATTGCACCGTACCTTTAATAACCACATTAACTCATCTACTGCACTGTAACTTTAATAGCTAATGTCTGTAACTAATGCACACTCAAGTCACTTGCACTATTGTATAGTCTATATTGTTATCTGTTCATAACCTCCTGTACATTAATGTTCACAGTATATAGCCTTCTGTATATATTGTTCATAGTACATACCGATTGTCATATTTTCATAGTACATGCCCATCGTAAATTATTTTCCTAATATTGTATTCTGTATTTATTCACACTGTATATCTGCACTTGCTAATTGCACTTCTGGTTAGACCTAAACTACATTTCGTTACACTGTACCTGTATATGTGTAATGACAATAAAGTTGAATCTAATCTAATCTAATCTAATTATTTTGTACCTAAAAGAGGCAAGGACTATGTTCAATTGTATTATTAGCTTTTAATGCTCCCTCAGATTCGATTAAGGCAACAAAATATAAGGTGTATGGTAAAAAATTGACAAAACACTTAACTTTAATGTCCCTGTTAACCGGATGTTGCGATCATGCTTACTTCCGTATTCTGACGAATTTCAAAGTGAAATGGAATTTCGAATGAGAAAAAAGTGTGGGGTTTTGCTTGTTTTTTCCCTGCGATTTGATTGAATGTAATAACAGTACAGTCTGACAGTCGAAGGGGAGGAGTTAACAGATGCTCCGCCCTAGCAATTTAATTTGCGTCATTCAAGATGGATAGTCACTTCAGGACGGAAGTGCATTTTCAGATTATTTTTGAAGATTATCAGGGCACATGAATTTTAAAAAGACCCACATTGGAAAATATTTACTATAAACGATGCAACATTTCAAGGAAAAATAGGAATTGTTATTTTTAATTTCACTGGGACTAAGGTATTTACTGGACAAATTTATTTTGGCATTAACTCTTTCACCGCCATTGACGAGTTATCTCATCATTAAAAAAAAAGGGTTCCCCGCCAAAGACGAGTTTTTACGGCAATCAGTGTTAGTACTGTTTTACAGCAGGTGGCGCTATTACACACCTTTGGGAAAAAGTGCAGAATCCCAGAACCTATAACGTTTATGTTTTAGTGGTTTTTAATGATTGTTCTGAGTATAATCTGGGCGGAATCTTTGACAAAAAACGTTAATTATCTCGGCTGTTTAATCAAAATGATGCATTTTTTAAGAAACCTACCCTCATCTACGGAGTGATAAAAAACTAACAAATGAAGATAGAAGAATACGGTTTCTTTTGTTTAAAAGCTGAGACTCTGTTCTTTCATTTGACATATTGTTTGTCCATATATTCTTTAGAGAAAATTTAATGTGAGCCATTAAAGTTGGGTGAAAATGTAAAAAAATGCTGGCGTAGTTTGGCAACTTTTTTTAAAGAGGCTGGCGGCGAATGAGTTAAAGTAAAGCAAAGTGTATGAGGAAGCACAGGTTTAATTAAAATAAAACAAAAATGCATAGAAAAGCAAAATAATTGCAAAAAATAAGCAAACATTGACTACAATTGTAATTATTAATAATATTTATTAATCCTCTTGAGAAATAATCTTTTGTAGCCATTCTCCTGAGCTACAGAATAAAGAATATGTGTGGTGTGTACATTTTTGTCAACCCTCCTTAAATTTTTCTCAAAGCTGAGCTTCAAATTATTCCCAAAGACCAACTATGCAACATGACTGCAAATTTTTTAATACATCTAAAATAAAATATCTGAATATAGAGCAACAAACTTGATTGACCGAAGTTGTAAATCACTGTTTAATGTGTAAAAAGAGAATTGGGGAATTTGGGGTAAAAAAAGAGAGAATGTATTTGATCACCCAAGTTACTCATTTACAGAGACCACAGAGTTATTACGGAGTAATAACTAAAAATGTTTTTTGTGTGTCTGACAGAGTTCAAACAAATAAAGTTAGTGAAAGTGAATACATGTATTTTTTTCTAGAAGAAAGTAAACTGTTCCCTTACATAATTCATTAACTTTGCCTATAAATATATACATTTATTGTTTACAGAATTAAAACTAAAAAATAAATCAGTGATATATAATGTTGTGTATATACAATCCAATAAACAATATACAAAATCTCCGGGGACTCCATTCTTTGCAGATGTGTAGCAGAAGTTTGGGCCACAAAAGCGTGTACGCGCAGTAACGTTTGTTGTTGCATTGAAACTGTCCATATCTAGCATATGGAAACAATAACAATACTTGGACTCTGGCATCACACATAATTTCTATGTGAAAATGTTTTCATCCAAAATAAAACAGAGCCAGAGATGTGGCTACACTAATACTTGATCTTTTTCAGAAACCCTCTTTAAATGATTATGTCTTTTTAATGCTATATGAGTCATACAGATTGAGCTGCATGTTTAATGGCATTGTTATCGGAAATCTCTTACGTGGTATCTCCATGTCCCAGTCTGCCTCCGTCTCCACAGCCCCAGGAGAACACCTCCCCATTGACTGAAAGAGCCAGATAGTGCTGCCCATCAGGATGAGCTGCCAGCTTCATTACCTTCCTGGCTGACAATGCATGGACTAGCATAGGTGCCTGATGGGAAAACATAATTTGGGTTAGGCACTACAGTAAATTATCAACGTTCAAAAACAATGCAATGTGGGAGTTTACAAAATGCAGGACTCACTAGAGTGGTACTTTTGTAATTTTGAGTGTAGACAGCCCCAGTGATGGTCAGAATAAGAAATTCCTTCTCTGAGCAAACAATCTGTGTCACACCCAGGTTTGACAGTGCTTTGCACTGAATTGGTCCATTCACATTTGCGTAAGGCTTCCAGCCGAGCAGACCCCAACCAATCACCTCTTGCAATGTACCCTAGAAATGAAGGAAGATGAAAAACAGAAAATATTTTTTCCTCTCTGGAGGACTATCACAGCAGTGATAGCAGAGGGATATCATCGTTAATGTATGCAAATGAGGGTTCCCTGTGGCTTCCTAGAGCAAAAGAGCAGCTTTATTCACCAAAACAACAAAAGAAGTGGGAAACTAAGCTAGCAGGAAGTAAGATTAAGATGAATAATACAAACCATATGCTAAAAAACTGTAGTAAATCTATTCCCATATCATGGGTTCAATTACCAATTAAGCATAAAACCAATATAAACGCACACACTTACAAGGGTAAGTGCAGTACCAAGCTACATATTTCCTGTCAAACAAATGTCAGGAGCGTGCAGTACACATTACCTTGTTAGAAGTGGGTGAGGTGCACTGCGGGGGGCTGCAGGGGGCTGCCAGGCGATCTAAGTGTGCCATTATGACTACTGCAGTCTGCCGGAGGTCAATGGCCAGGTCATTATCTTGAGGCAGTGTAAGGTAGCGCAGAAAACTCTCATTTGGGCTCAGAGGTGCTGAAAGGATCTGAGAATAAAAATAGAAATAGAAATAGAATAATAAAAAACTAAGACGGACAAATAGCACGGACAGCTAACAACATTGCAGTGCAATTTTGTTTGCATTCACAGTCCAATGTAATCAAAATTATGTTTTGGGTTTTTTATGTATGAACGTTAGCCTTCGGGTGTTCTATCCTACTAACATGTTCTAAAATATTGACAAAAATTACATTTGGAAGATAAGCATACAGTCTTCCACTCTGAACAAAATGAACTTTACCATGGTCTGTTTGAATACTCGATTCTGATTGGCTGGAAGGTGTGCAATAAAACCGTTTCAAGCACATGTAGTTCCAGTCAGTTTGATCAATGTTTGGAATTAACCGACAATTTTTTTTACCTTTAATGTGGCAAATGACAATGGTATAAGTGGGCTAATCCACAGCTAGCCGCACATCAAAGGATTTTAATGCACTTCGTATTAAAATCCCCTTCGTGTCGGGTGGTTCTTGGCCTCCACATTGTGCATTACAATCATTCAACTACCTTTATGCTTTTTAGTAAGATAAATGATTTTCTTCAGAACTTTGATCTCACCTCTATCTCCTCCTCAGCAATGGGCTCCTCCTTAGTGCTGTGGATGTTATGAAAACGCTGCAGGAGGGGCAGTAAGGGGGCGCTGGTGCCCTGGGTGGAACGTTCATTATCCATTTCTCTGGTTCCGCTGTCCCAGAGTCTCAGCAGCAGCAGAACAGCAGAAAGCAGCTGACTACATGACAACAACATGGAGAAAGACTGTAGTGTTTTTATTTTGTGTCATTTTAACAGATCCTAACAAATGTTGTGTGTGACACAACACTGACTGCAGCATTCATTGTTCATACTGACAGAATTAAATGCTGCAAAAGCTAAATGTTTTACATTTGGTAGATATGTTTATTAGTCATTAAATGAGAGAGACCTTCATTTTAGTCCCTTGTCAAATGTAAGATGAGTGAAAGGAGGGGTACCTGAGAGTCCCTCGCTGAACTGCCAGCTCCAGCAGAATGGCCAGAGCCAAGTGCTGATCCTGCAGGGGAATGTTACTGGGAGCTTTTCCACTGCCACTTCCATGGATATCGCTGACAAACAAGAGCACAGTCAAATGAGCTTAAACAGCACCGGACACTCACATTATACAGATATATGGTCAAGCTTATTAGATGGTAGATGGCGAAACATGTTATATTCAGGGTATATTCACTTTTTTTGTTGTTGTTTTACCTACTGTTATGTTTAAAGAGATAGTTCTCCAAATATAAAACATTCTGTGATCATTAACTTTCCCATAGATTGTTCCAAACCTGTATAAATGTATGTGTTCTGCTAAACACAAAGGAAGAAATTTGGAAGAATGTCAGTAACCAAACAGATCTCATCCCCCGTTTCCTGACATAGTAAGGAAAATAAATACTATGGGAGTCAACGGGGGGAGGAGATCTGTTTGGATTATTTACATTCTTCCTAATATCTTCCTTTGGGTTTAGCAGAACACATACATTTATACAGTTTTGGAACAATCTGAGGGTGAGTAAATGATGACAGAATTTCCATTTTGTGAGAATATTTATCTTAAACTGGTTATGAAACAACTAAAATAATCAAGGATATTAGAATAAAAAATAAAATAAAAAAATTGTGACTAAGTGCACTGAAACATAACAGGTCTTCTGTTTCTGAAAGTAAAAACTTCTGAACACTTTTATTATATCAGTCAGTGAATGCAAAAAGTCAAGAAGGCCAGTAAACCTGAGGAATTTGGTAGCCCTCTCGACCACTTCCAGCCAGACGGGCGACACTGTGCCCTCATCAAACAGTGTGGCTTCTGGGAGAGCGCGTAGGGCGTCCAGAGATTCCTGTAGTAACTCACTGCATAGGTCTGCATCATCACCTGAAACAGGACCAACACAACAGCTCAATGCTTACTGTAACTTGACTGAGAGAGCATTGCATTAGCAGCAATGGTTTTGATCCCCAGAGTAACACGCAAACTTATAAAATTTGTCACTTTGTATGTCACTTTGAATTAAAGCGTCATGTAGCTTAACAGGATGATCATTTAAAAGTTCAGGAAAAGCACATGGTTCTTTCATTTTCGATTTCTCCATATATCAAACAAAACAAGTAACTGCTATGAAAACAATAATAGCAGTGGAGTATTATCTTCCAAAGATGGTGGCATCACTGCAACATGCAACATTGGGCGTGACGTCATCTTCACATTTTCTATTGGCGGGCCTGATCCGGACCTTTGCTTTGTTAAATCCGGAACGCGAGACATAGCCTAATAAACCAACAGAAACATTTGACTATTTCGGTTGTTTAAATTGAGTTGCGTATCTACACAACGGAGAATCACATTTACTGATCTTTTGCTGCTATATCCTATGATGTCTTTATCTGGCTCCAAACCCGCTTCATTTTAACCCTTTCCGCTCCGCGCGCTGCTTCTCTCCCACCAAAAGACACGTGCTTATTTTAACAACAGTAGAACAGACACGTAAAGCAGGTAAACGGACACACAAGTAAACAAAATGCAGCAATATTAAAGTCTGTCATTCTGTTTACTGTTTGCTATATGTCTCCAACTTTTCGACCAGATTTGTGTTATTTTATGAACCATAACGTTTTTATCTAAATTTAACATTATTGATCAGCATTTAAACATTTGTGACCCTGTGAAAACTCGGGCTTAAGTCTCAATCTAATTAATTATTAGATAACAAGCATCAAAGATGAATTTCAAGCATTAATTTAAGATTTCAATCATTAAAAATGGCATTATTTGGTCAATATTGAATATATTGTTGTTAGATTTTAAGAGAATATTCTGTAGAATGATCTTATGTAGAAAACAGTAAAAATACTTTTGCTGGGATTTCACGAGAAGGGTCACATTTTTAATGAACATGATGAGAGCATTTTAATTGTTACATTACATTTGCTGTTTGAAATATATTCATTATCAGACTTCTATCCCGAGGAAAAAGCATTTGCCAACTGTAAATACCTGATACTGTCAACCTTACAACAGAATAAACATTCACTCTTTCTGGCTTCCAGCAACCTCCTCTTTTTCCTATTCTCATTCTCTCTTTCATACTCTGAGATCAATGGCATTTCTGCTCAAATCCAGCCGTTCAATGGAATGTGCATATGGCTCAGCTTTCAGGGAGGTTCTGTTTCCTGGACAAGACAGACTGTTATCCACCCATTCCCTGTGGATAGTGTTCTTTACCGCTCTCAACATCCAAACAGAACATAACCAGATGAGTTTCAGTGAAGATTACCTTTGGCTTCTTTTTTTCCTATTTTAGGAGAGATTAAGAAATTTTTCATAATCCACAAATTAGGATTTGTTTTCGTTTTGTTCCAATAGGATCCCATCTCCTCTGTGTGGGTGCTTTCGTCACCGTCATTTACGGGAAAAACAAGCCTCCGGTTCAAGCGCACCAGAGGGCTCTTTTGGCTCCCGCGGGTTATCCTACGGGCCTATACCAGACTAATAGCTAAAACTAGATTGTCACTAGCCATGGTGATTGTTTGGAGACTTGCGTTGAACCAGATCGTTTCGTCTTATTGTAAGATGTTGGCAAACTTCACCCAGGCTAGGAGTAAAACGGGGACGTATAGCGTAAAGCAGGTGATGGGCGGGGCTTGTGAATTTACCCACACACCAAAGTTACAAGTGTGATTTCAGCCGATAGAGGGCTGCTTGGGTAGCAGCGGCAGTAGAAGTCGTCCAGTTAAGAGTTGTCCTACCACTAAAATAATTTTAGAGGGTTTATTGTTAGGTTGAAAAACGTCTCGTTGTTGCTTTAAACAAAAGCAGCAATTCGCATTAGAAGACCTTTGTTAAGTCCACAGAGCCATGACGAGCAGTTCTTTGATCAATGGATGCACTTTTTGGAGCTTAAAAAAATTGCCCACCATTCACTCCCATTCTACCGCTTGGAAGTAAAACGATACATGGTTTTATAACTTCGACTGCGTTATTCTTCAAGAAGAAAATCATATTCAATGAGGATGGCTTGAGGGCGAGTTGTGTGCAAAACATTTCAATTTGGTCGTGTCATTGGAGGTGTGTCATTTTCCAACATCGCACCAAACCATTCTAAGCACTGTATGGAACAGTTACAGTTATGTTTAAAGCCTAGTTCGACACTGCAAGACTACAAACTGTTCTCAGCTCGGAAGATAAAATAAATTAATTTTGTTAATTAAAATTTTCAAAATGTAGGTTTATACAGTTCCCAGAATAAGCTGGGAAACCGAAATACCACCGACACACAACGACAAAAAAATCGTACAAAGGACAAAGTTCAAAGGTAAAAAATTCAAAGAAATTCAAAAGGGCAAGGAAAAACAATCTGGCAATGCTTTCAGCAGCTATTTAATTAGATATAATTTGTAATAGTAAATATTAATAAATATAAACAGAACACCACTTCCTTCAAATGAAAAACTGGGTCACATAACTTAGTCCGAGTCTTTGAGAACGCAGTTCATTCCAACATAAGAGTTTCAATTTAACTCAACCAGTCTCACAGTCCAAAAACATGTAAAATAGGCACTTGAGATGGAGTGAGTCTTCTTAAAAGAATACTGTCACATCAGAAAGAGAGGCACCTGAGCACTTGCGACACTCATAGATGAACCAAACCGGAGAAATAACTGGAGTCTCGTTGCACCTGGCTATCACTGCAAATCCGCCACTCCGGCAAATGCACCCCATCCACACACACACAGGTTAGCTCTCCACACCCTTGAACGCTGATCTGCTTGCGCTCCCAGGCACCCAACCAGACTGTGCTTTTCCTTTCCCACACCGTTACTTCCGTTTTACACCTCCCTTATAAATCCTGTGGCTTACTTCCGTTTGGCGGCATGGTGCATAAGCAGGAATGGATTTTTTCCATATCCGGATTGGCACGGGGTGGAACGATCAGGCAACCTGAAAGATTTGGCGTAATGGCGGTAAAGCGATTTTAAAATAAACATTGATGCTGGGAATGAGCTCACCTGATCTCCAGGCTCTGCGAAGAAAAGCAAAAGCAAAGGAAAGTGCTGCTCTCGATCCCACCCGAGCCAAACCTTCCACTCCTTTACTGACCTGCCGAGTGCTGAAAACAAAAGCTCATGTTAATACCAAGCTCAAAAGTTACCTTCTTGTTTAGCCAAAGCTTATTATTCTGGTACCTTTTGTTATCGACAACGGACAACGGAGGGCTGGGCGGGCTTTTCCATCGCACTTTGTATTTCTCCTCCATCATGCTATGGGTGAGCGAGATAAGGTAGCGCTCCAGAATCACCAGCCGCTGGCTCAGACGCAGCGAGGAGAGCGTGCTCTTAGCTGTCTGTGAAGATAACTTCTGTTGATCATCTATCAGTGCCATCAGACAGTCCTTTAGCTCTACAGCTTCTGTAAGGATTGAAAAATATATTAACACACATAAATAGATGAAGACTAGGACAGTTTAATAGTAATTTATAATCTTGCCATTTTTTGAACGTTAGGATCCAGAATCATTAAATATTTGTGTTTATAAATCATATTAAGTAAATATAAATATAAGATATATATTGTAATATAGACCCATTAAATACAGTACATATACTGTATAGTAGAACCATTTCTTTCACTTTTAACTTTTCACAATTATGCTTAAAGCCACAAAACTCCTTTCAACTATATGAGGGCTTAAGACAATATGTTTAAAACACAAAGTCACAAAACATCTAAAGACAAGCCGGTTTCTTCATTAACATTGCTGACTTGAAATATTGTATGTGGATGAATAAACCCTTGGTATGCATTCCAACCAAAGCCTTTATTATGCCTGCATAAAACCTGCTCCAGCTGACTGTTGTTGTCGATGTGCGTGCCTTTGTGTGCACTGCCTCTGGTTAAAAGCCTCATATAGGCAGACAGGGTGAATTGAAATAGCCAATCTTAAATCCACTTAAGCTTTATGTAAGCCAACCTGCCTTACCCTCACAGGGCAGTCCAAATAGCACAACAGTTTTAAAAGAAGGAATTTGAATGTTAGACAAATCTAATTAAAGAAAAGAGTTTTAAAGGGAAAGTTTTGCCAAAAAATGAAAAATAATTTAATCACTCTCATGTCATTTCAAAACTGTTAAAACACAAAAACTGTTTTGAAGGAGGCCACAAAGCCAAACAACACTGGCCCCTTTTGACGTCCATTGTATGAACACGAAACCACTAAACCACCGTGTTCACACTAAGTTGACAATGGCACATTTGTGCACGAGGGCAGCTTAGAGAGACATTATAAACAGAGCCCGTCTTTGCGATAACCAATCACATATTTAAAATTACAATACTAATTTCTTGCTAAAAATTGCAATCATAAGTTATTGAAAGTAGGGATGAGTCACGAATTTTGAATATTCAATTAGTTTTTTAATTATAGAATTTCGAATAGTATGTGCGATCTTAAAAAAAAAAATCGCTGTGTTTTAATCGCTGTGTTCATGTAACCAAAGGGTGGCGCTGCCAAAAACGATGCACCTTAAACATAAAGGCTTTCAATCAAGACACGGTAGAGGAAAACAACTCCCAACAATTGTTAACGAAGTTACGCACACTGTAGACCCGCGTGGCATAACGGATACGATAAATTGAGACGGTGTCAACAATGAGTTCTTTGTGGGGGTCCTTTAATAAAATGAATGAGAATAAAGTGCAGTGCAAACTCTGCAATGCAAAGCTGGCTCATCATGGATCAACAACTACGATGCACAATCATTTGAGGGCGAAGCACCCAGCAGGTCCATCCACAGGTCAGCAATCAGTTGCTAGTTTTATGGTCAGACCAACTAATTTGTATGCCTGACAGTTGAGTAAATAACAACTTTAATTACTAAGATGATCACTAAGGATATGCTTCCGATCGGATTTGTCGAAGGAAAGGGATTTAAAAATCTTATGGAGTTTGTACAGCACGAGTTAACTGTTAGTCTAGAAAAACGATCACTGCCAGACTGGAGAAACTTTTTCATGATAATAGAAATAGAAGCCTTTTGAGCTGTTAATTCATGAAATAGTTCCGGACTGTTAATAAATGCCGTCATTAGGTTAATATGTTTTAACGCGTTTTAAGTCTGGTCTAAATCTTTATGGCTTTATTATATTTTCCTTGATTAACCACACTGCTGTTTTTAAGTTGGTATAAATGTGCATGCTCATATTTTACAAGGAAATGTCCTAGAATTATGAGCGGTTGATGCTGATCTACGTACTGTTAATAAGTGCCATCATTTGGTAGTTAATATATGAATCATTCAGCGCGTTATCTTAAATGTATGGCTTGATGTAAGATTGCCTATTCCATAATAAATAAAGCAGTGTGTCGTCACGGATTTAAGGCGTAAATGGTCTCTTTCTCTCCGTTTATGTGTGTGTAATACAGTAACTGCGTCCATTTGGGGGGGGGGGGGTGCGAATTTCCTATAATTTTCGAATAGTTCTCATCTTTATTCAACCTTAAAGGCCTAAGGCATTTCTAAAAAATAACTTTTTATTTATTATGTTTTTATTTATTGTTGGTGTACAGATGACAAAAAGAAAGTAATTTAAAGTAATTTATTGTATTCTTTTAGCTAGCTGAACGTATAAACAAACATATACCGATCAAACATACAGCACCTTGAATCCATCGGATCAATTACATCAACTGACCCACTTACTGACTGGACAGATTTACGACAATGTCTAGGTATAGAGAGAATTCTTTCCAAAAATAAAAATTATTTCATTATTTATTTACCTTCATGTCATTCTAAGCATGTAGGACTTACTTTCATCTACAGAACACAAAATAAAATATTTTGAAGGTAACCATGGCTCCCATTGACTTCCATTGGAAAGGTGAAACCACTGAGACATTTCTCAAAATATCTTATTTTGTGCTCACAGAAAACAAGAGTTATACACAGGGTTTGAACAACATAAGTGTAAATAAATGACAGAATTTTTGTATGAAATATCCCTTTGAAGATTTAACAATTTGTTTTAAACAGGGGGGAAATGCGCCACCCCCTTGCCAAAGTTCGTTTAATAGAGAGGTCTAAAAAAATAATATTCATACTAGTTTAACAAAATAACAGGGTCACCAGATGGTAAGGAGTGACAGAACCCCACTTTATTGGCCTGTGATGTTCATGGGGGGGGCTATGAGCCTTTCCATCAGCATGTGCTTATCACCACCCTCCAGAAAGCTGCTCCACCTAGACATACATATAAACACCCAAGACTAACAACCCCATACACATCTAATGATGTAAAAATAACCTCAAACAGACAGTCTGTACAGTTACCCGAGCCCCAAACAGCTCACGTGCCAAGCGGGACCAACCGAAGACACACACACACACACACACACGCTTTGAGAGGGACTAGGTCACTCGTGTGGTGACAGGGCTGAATAACTGGGCCATTTAAATGTGGCAAATCCATCTGCTATCCTACATTACAGTGCTGTGTTGATGAGGAACACAGCCAATGGAAACTGCTTTGCACTTAGGTGTGCTGATGGGACAAGAACGACAGAGGTGTATATGTGTCAAGCCACCTCTCCTGTTATGTAAAGCCACCTTCTTGCATAAACCCAGAGGTCTGTAGAAGTATGCTCTAATATGGGTTATGACACTATATGACATCACACACCCCTCACAAGCCCAAAATCATTTCTATTATAATTTCTGCATCACTGGCAGCACCAAACCACAGTGTTCTTTCAAATAATCACACCATGTCTACACACCTAATGAGACCAGTGCACCGAGGCGCATCCAATGTGGACAAAATGTAAAATTATCATGTTCCAAATATATTTTTAATGTCTTTTGTCATGTCGCGTCGGAAACGTCCAGTGTAGACACCGTGTTAGGTTCAACTATATCAGTTTTGGTTGTGTGGTCACATTTTGGTTTGATAAACACATTGCAGTATGGTCCTTCCGTGTCCCTGTACATGACACAATTTTCAAAATCGGAAGGGTCCGCTGTCGTCCGCACGACCCGTCCATACGCAGCCCACTTTTTGAGACCGACAGGACGTGCCGCGTACAACAGCGCATGTGCAAAAAATGTACACTAGTCCACTAGGGGGTCAATACACACAAAAAGTGTGCAGTGTACAGTTGTCGAACAAGAATGATACAAAACCAACACGCTGAAACCAAGAACAGTAGGGTTAGAAGCATATCCTTCTCCAAACTGTTTGGTTGTTGTTCTTGTTGTCTTGCTGTTTGCTCGGATTGTTTGCAGTAAGTCTGTAAATGACACGACTCAGCGCTGCCCTCTGGCGGTCTGGTAGAGCACCCATACTCATTTGTATTGCGCATGTGTTGAACTTGGATGTCCACGCTTAATCCATGATGAGTATGCGCAGGAAGCTGAGGGAACCATTTGTGCGCGAGACAGACACGGACTAGGAAAGTCAATTATGCCACGGACTTTAGGGAGTAGACATCAAAGTAACATCATGCATTTACACACACAGTATAGTGGTCGAAAAACAATGGTAACAAATAGGAAAATAGCAGAGATCCCAACTCGTGCTGCAACATGAATAAGTAGGATGACCCTGCCAGTCAGGTAATGCAAGAATCGGCACTCTCTGTCTGAACGTCATTCACAACTGTAAAGAAATCTCACTGTCATGAATTATGGCCACCCACCTGGCTGCCTCCCCCAATCCCACATCTCGATGATGGAGTGATGGACAGCCGAAGGTGAGGATGCCTCCTCCTCTTCCTTCTTTTCCTTATCATTTGGATCATCTTTCTTTTGGGTGCAATCGGTGGTGCAGTCCTCTGAAAATAAGAAAGAGTGAGATATTCTGGCTCTTTCCATGACAGGCATTCATTTCAGAGGTTTTTGTGATGAAAACCATTAGATAAATATTATCTCACAAAATGAGTACGGGATAAATAGTAACTTGTTTTATAAACATAAAAGCCTGTTACAAACGCAGAAGCATGTGACTTTCCCTGGCACTGAAGAGTTCACTAGAAGAGCTATATTAGGAGCTGTGCTTGATGGCTGTTCAAGTGTTCTTCGTTCAATTTCTTGAAAAGGTTTCTTAAATTAATGTGTTGTACATCATTGCAATGTTTTTAGCTGTGAAGTTGGCTCGTTCAATCAGCGTCATACTGCACAGAGCGAGTTATAATGGTTCTGGCATTATGAAGGCACATTGCGATCAAAAAGAAACGCAAAAAAATGACTCCTTTGAAACAATTCGTTTAAACAGAATGTAAGAGATCAGCGAATCATTCAAAGCTCAGTGAACCACAAGAGAACATTGGATGTGAATGAGCTTTTATAAGTAATGAGTAATTATGGGCTGAAGTTAGTTAAAAAGGATAAAAGCTTAAATTTAAAAATTCAGATTTTCTGATCCGCTGAATAAATGTAACGTTTTAATTTATTTATTAATTTATTATTAGTTGTCAATTTCATTCAATTTTTTTTACTTGAATATAAGTGTTTTGAAAGCAACTTGCACATGCGTTGCAACACCTCCACCTCATTTGAGCCAGGAAAAACCCTGTATTACTACAATTATTAATAAATAAAACTATTATTTATTCAAAAACTCTAGTTGCATTAATTCCTGGAAAGTTTATTGGGACAAATATCTTAGTTTTACCTGGATTGGTAGACTCTTCTCTGTCAAAGACAATTTCCTCATCCTTCACCATCTCATTCCACATCTCACACAGTCCTTCAGGAGAGAAGGCTCGCTGTAACAGACATCACAAGATTCAGATTATATTTCACCAACAAATTAGTCCTGCATTCCTTTATTAGATTTTGTATGTCTAGCAAAAGTTTCCCAAGCCCCGTTTTAATTTCTACAGCAACCGTCTCCCTGGCAGAAGTAATTAGATTCAAGCAGAGAAAATCTCCTCATCCAGCCTTAAAGGTCTTTGGTGACCATAAGCATCTGTAACATTTCTATTTCCCCCCACAACACAGATGTTATCTCCTCACAAAGCTGCCAAGGGCTCCGTTAGGACTTAAGCAATAATTGCTGAAATTCGGAGCCCAATCTCAAGTTTCAAACGTCCACATGACAAATTAAATAAGACACCATACCTCAATCTGTGAAAAGCAGACAGGCTATCACAGCCATTGAGCTGATGCTAATAACAGCTACAGGACTCCTTGAGCAATCCGCAAGAAAAATATCTCATAGACTCAAATGGAAAGACACAAACACACAAACAGCATTTTGGGAAATCATTGCATGACTTCCGGGAATCAGGACTAAATGCATCCAGTGTTATGAAATTGAATCTGCTCAACAATTCTTCATTGCGTGTTTCTTGCTTACAACTAAATAGGCAGCTTCACAAACATTTGTGTTAGACCTGTAGTTTATTCTCATATAGCTACTTTGCACATCTTCATTTGAACTTATATGACTTGTCAGTTGTCATACACAAAAAAGTTTTTATTAAAACGTATTAAGTTAACATAGTAATGTATTATTATCAATACATTGCATTATCCTATACATTTATACTTATGTATCTGCAATTCCCTTGGATCGAAGCCACAACCATGCGTTGTTTACCACTGAGCTACAGGAAAGCTACCCATGTACAATAAATACCAAAGTATATAAAAACAATTATTCAGAACTACTTTGAACAGAAAAATACTATATATATATATATATATATTAGGGGTGGGAGAAAAAATAGATTCATATATTTCTAGCAATTCAAATCGATTCACAAAATATCGGAAAACAAAAAAGGAAGAAGTCAATCACGAGAGAGGTGATGGGAATTTTTATTCATTTGAGTGATTTGTTCTTTTTCAGTTTAGAAAGGACAAAAAACTAAGTCTTTAAAATAATTACTTAAGTGGCCTTGTAAACGCAGGCAAGATGACATAAATATAAAAAAGAGACTTCTGTTTGCTTTGAGAGCCCAAATAAAAAGCTTCGGGAACAGTCTTTAAAAACACATTACAAGCTTTTGAACAGCTACATCCCCCAAGCAATGCATTCAAGGTGCTACAGACCAGAAAACATTAACAACAACAACTCAGTGTCAGTATTTACAAATTATTTCTTCGTCTGCTGAAGCGTTAGTAAGCTGGTTTAACTGGACAAATTTAGATATACAGTATTTGCTGACCAACAGTGCAAACTAAAAATAATCTTTTCGGAAATCTCTCCCCACCAGAAAACACCACTTTCTATTTCATCATCAAGGCTTGGGGCAAACTAGAGAATATTTGGACAAACTTCATTTGAACCTTACCTGCAGGTCTATCTTCAGCCATTTGTCGTGGAAGCGCAGCTGGGCATCGAGGGAAAAAGAAGGAGATGGCATCCTTCCCTCTGCTCTCCTGGCTGCAGTTGCAGCCCTCCCTAAAGAGAGACACATTCACGGATCAAAGTTCACACAGCAAAGATCTGGTCATGCTATCTGTTTCTCATTAAAACAGTCGTCCCCCAGTTGATTTCAGTTATTTACCTATGGATTTTCCCATGGCCACAGTGGTTTATGTAATCATGGGATAAGGCTGTTTCCAGTGTTGGGTGTAACTAGTTACTAAGTAATTAGTTACTGTAATTTAATTACATTTCCCTTGAAGAAGTAAAGTAAGGGATTACTCATATGTTTTCTGTAATTTAATTACAGTTACTTTTGATGTAATTAAACTAAATACTTTGTGAAATATATGCTGTGCAATAGTGTAATTGACATCACAATTCAAAGTCTCACTTTAAAATCTGTGCTTTAATGTATAATTCTCACATTTGTAATACTATGATCAGTTAATAATATTATTTATTTGAATGAATTAAATAAGCCGTTTCATGTCTATCCTTGAATCACTTAACTAAGGTTGATGTAGGATATAGAAAGTAATTAGTAATGAGTAACTAAATACTTTTTGGACAGAGTAATTTGTACAGTAATCTAATAACACTATTGAATATGTAATGAGTAACTAGTAATTAATTACTTTTTCAGAGTAACTTACCCAACAATGGCTGTTTCAGAGAACTTGGAATCAGATTCACAGCTATAGTCAGAAGAATATGCATCATACATTCAGTACAGACTCGCAATGAAAACCTAAAAAGCCTCTAACGCATTAGTAAAACGTTTAAATATGCCTGGCAACCACAATAACTCGTTGTAATTTCAAGCCTAGTCAACATTGAACTGTTTGTCTTCCATCTCCTTCCGCACTCATCGATAAACAGTCTTTATCAAAAAAGCATCAATGAGAACGTTGTTAATGTATTATGTGAACCATCCATTCCACATATGATCGAGCATGAAGGCGACGCTCATCAACCTGCGCTTATGAAACGATGCATTAAAGCAAACTGGGTTTGGCGTCATCTTCAAGGCGTTTCTATTAACCTGCCATAAGACAAGCATATGTATGAAGAAAAACGTTGATAAATCAACAGATGTGGACTGTAAAGCTGCAGGTTGCTGCCTGTGACCGGTGTTGTTGATGAGACTCAGGCTGTCATCCGCTAGCTGCTAAAAGAGAGGACGTTTTCACATACCGACAGCGATCTATCCTGGCTTTCTTCGACATATCCCAACATATTAATACCATAACCCAGCTATCTTCTCCTGTTGTGTATGACATATCGCAACCAAAGTATATTTTACCTTATCGGTTGTCTTATAGAATTCTTCCTTCGGTCCTGCCACTAGATTTAATGCACTTCAATGTCGGCCATGTCGAGGGCTGACTGACAGAATCTTTAGCCAAACACATACGAAGATTGAGGTGACGTCTACAGACCGGAGGGCGGGATATCACACGGACCAATTACAAGCAGGCGTAGAGCCACATGGAGTACGACGCTGACAACATTTAGGAATATACCCAATAATGTGCATTATGTTAGTTTAAAAGCTTGTCTAATATTTTTTTTACAATAAGTTTTATCGTTTAAAAGTTTACGGTAGTGAGATAGCGATAGGTGCAAAGTTGTGGAACCATTTTAATTTTTCATTTGTAAATTACTTAGAAATTACTTATTGAAATTTATAAAGAAATGTTTCATTCATGTATTCGTAATTCATAATTATGTGTAGAGATGTGAAATTGGATTTATAAAAGACGCTTATAGAACAGTTCGTTATACTTAAGACCAGTGGCGGTTCTACATTGAATCACTCCCCGGGCGAGATCCGCTCTGGGTGCCCCCCCATCTACTCCCACCCATCCGAGAGAAAAAAAGCCATGTTTTACCATAACTATATAAGTGTAAGACGAACCTTATATTTCTCAATTGCACAAATCCTTCAACAGAACATTTTAAAAACACAATTCTGCACAAATCAGTATAAGTTATCAGAACTTAAATATACTCTATGTACATAAATGTTGCAACATATGTACATGATGTACATATGTATCATGATGTAACACGACCAGAGAACAACAACATTAAAATATTAAGAATAATATACAAATAAAATATAGAAAAAATATTCTAAATAGCACAAATCCTTCATCACACAAAAGCAAATCTAATTATTACACTATTGCACTAAGAACAGAAAACACAAACTAAAACCTGACCTTTCTGGCCTTCCTTAATGCAAAATCATCAATAATGTCATCATACGAAATCTGCCCCCTATTGAGTTATTGATACTGATGATAGGAAGGCCAGTGAGCTGTTCTTGAGACATGGTTGACCTCAGGTATGACTTGATCAACTTTTGAAAAGCTCCTCTCTGCTTGAGCCACAGTGACTGGCAGAGTAAGTGTAATCCTGAGAGCAGTCCAAAAGTTGGGGTAGATCTCTGATAGATCCTTATCATGCATAAAAGTGATAAAATTCAAGGAGGCTGATGGTTTTTGATGGCTGACCAGTGACAGAGGATTCTCCAAAATACTTTAGAAGTGCCCATGAATTTGCAATTGAAATTGACATCAAAAGACAGTAGGCTACAGTATAACTCTTATGAATTGCAAATTTAAATAAACATGCCCTTACATGCCAAATGTCTGTCATGACTCATTAGACGCTTTATTAATCTAATCTAAGGGAGGAACAATTAGCTCCTTGGTTACTGCCTCGAATTATATTCTTTGTCACGCAACAGAGTTATAGCAAATGTTTGCCTTTGAACACATCCAGACATATGTTAATTTCGTTGGCTAATTACAGGGCCCAACATTAACCCCAATGATGGAAATAAATAATAACTTTACTTGTAACAGTTTTGTTGCAAAGCACAATCTTATGGTGAAATTAGATCTCGTGTTTGTTGAGTTAAAACCGAATTATTGTTGTATAAGCACCATAGCAAGAAGGCTAACAAACGTAAGAGTTAACGTTACCACCCATTAACATTAGCCCTTCATTGATGATGGATAACGTCACCGTAATCATACAGAGAGAACGTAGTTACATACCTTTATCTTTTGCTCCTTTCTCCGCTTCTACTTTGATTTTTTCTTATATTGGGCACCTGACGGCTTAAACCTTTTTCTCTCCATCGCTTTCATGTTTATCTGGCACTCGACAATCAAGACTAAACCACTTCACCTCCACATAATCGTTTTGGATTAACTTTTTTTATTAGCCATTTCACACACAATGCAGAAAAAAACGTGGAAAAATAGGCCTGTGCTTTAAAATTATGAATGAAATGTGCGTTATTTAGAAGAAAGTCAAGGTGTGACTGATTTTAGCCCACTAAATGGGCCCCCCTCCTTGTCCGCTCCATTTGGGAGAGGTGAACTGTCCATCAGGGGATCAGCCCCTCCCCTTTACAGTTTTCACACAGCTTCTGCGCTTCTCAGCAAGCAGGGGCGGCGATTTACCAATTCCCCACACAGACAGTTATATTATACATAATAGAAACCTGCTTTGCGGCGCGGATTATTTTTCTTTTTCAAGTGCTTGTGCCGCCCCCCACGTGTCGTGAAAATTTGGCGCCCCGGGCGGCTGCCCGGTTCGCCCGTGCGTAAAACCGCCACTGCTTAAGACCAGTCAGCCTCAATTGGTAACTCAACATATAACTATGCTAAATTGATCAAATATGTATTTATTCACAAGAAGCATACGGAACTCCGTTTACAAGAAAATATAAAGTAAAGTATAAAGAACTGACCTCTTGGAACTTTTGAATACCCTGCTTTTGACTTTTTATATTGATACGCCACCTGCTGTTAACATTTTGTTAACAGATTTTGTCCAGGGACATGTCCAAGCTTAAACCGGAGCGCAAGATTTTGATCCGGTTTCCGGGTTGAACGACATGTTTCCTGGAAACGGTGTGCAACGGGGTTAGAGATACGTTTTCTTTTGTTTGGTGGGTGTGTCAAGAATGTCAGCCCAATCTGCAGCAACATATATATACCCCACGCGGTATTAAAGAGAAAAATTGGTTCCAAATAAAGTCGTTTAAATGTGTCCGCTGCAGCTCGGTATACACGACTAATTCAAGATATTAGAAGAGATATATTCTGCAGTATTCAACATGTATTATACCAATTTCATTTATTATTATTCCGGGCCTCCGGCTCCTCCCGAACTTGTTAATTAAACATGATTTCATGTGTCAAGACATTGAACGAGTATGGAACGCGAACGGGGACAATACTCTTAACATGAAACGCGTGAAATTTGGACGCGTCAACACGATCAATTTGTACGCGTAAATACGAATGTTGAGTTCGTGCGTTTGCGTCAGACCGTACACCAGCCAATAGCGTTGCTCTGTTTAAGATTAAATTTGCATTTGTGATGCTATGGCACGTTGCTATATACGTATATAAACATCAGACGACCATTTTTTGCGTGAGAGATGATGCGCTCTTAGGTAATCAAATACCTATGCAAACGTCACACGTAACATTTGTTCGCGAATGAGATCGTAATTGTACGTTGGCATGTTCGTAAGTAAACGTAGAAGTTCTGAGTGATACGTTGGTTGTGATGTCAGTCCTATGTCATGGGTTGTCATCTCATCTTTCGTCCCAGAATCCCCGTTTAAACTTTTAAACTGTCAAAGAACCTTTACCGACTGCATTGGATTGGCTTCCTCTTATCACACAGGGTGCTTTTAATATTTACAAAGCATTATACAGCATCATATTGCCTTACGTTTACTTAAAAATTTGCCCTGCACATTACATATAGACAGGCCTATGAAGAGATATACAGTATGGTGGTCAAAAGTCATACAACCCTAATAATACAGTACTGTGAGACCTGGAAAAATGATGACAGTGTGTGTGGTTTTGTTGTCCTGTTCCATTAAACTGTTCCCTGGTCTTTGATTTTTCAGCACTTTCTGCATGTTTGTCCAGCTGTGACTATACAATGTTAGATTAATCTTTTCAGACTGACAACAAGCACTCATACACAACTATTATATGTTAGTGTTAAAGATCTACTCAACATCAGAGTTACTGCAGGACAGAGGTCAGACATGCAGAAGATACTGAACATCAAAGAACATGTGCAGGACCTGGAGGATTTCTCTGAAGATCAGTGTACAAGTTAAATGGCTCATAAACAAAAACTCTTAGACAACAGTCAGACAACACACAAACTATAATTGATTGTCCAGGTACATCAAACAGTATTATAAGAATAAGCAATATGTAAACTTTTGAACGGTGTGTTTTTATATATTCAGATTTTATTATGTTTTGTGGAATATATGTGAAATAATTTGTTCAGGGAAGTACTAAAATAAAAACAAATCTTTAAAATTACACTTATTTGCATAAATTAAATTTAAAAAGTTTTTAGGATTTTGCAAGGTGTATGTAAACTTTCAACCACTGTGTATATTCCATATGATATCATAAAAGAAATGATGACAATGAAAACCACACAATCTTTTATTTATTCTTATTTTTTAATATCAGAAAGAGCTTTATTGCCGAGTATGTATGTTTGCACATACAAGGAATTTGTTTTGGTGACAGGAGCATCCAGTACACAGAAACAGCGACAACAGTACACAGAGACCATAACACAATAGAATACAGTGCACAGATGATTTATATAAGGTCCTATGGGTATAAAAATAAGAAATACAATATAATAAACATAAGATTGTCAGGATTCCATCACCATCTCACTCCACTCATTCCCTCACTCCGCCCACTCAGTCATTCACACGCTCATTGTCAACCGATTACTAATCACCATTACCTGGACCTCATCAGCAGTGCACCCATTTATACCACAGACCAACATTCACTCATTGTATGATCTCAAATACACATGACACAGACTCTATACCATACGTACCTGTATTCCTACCGTCTATCACGATCTTCTCAGCTAATCTTCTTCCCGCCTGCAAAGGAATTCATCATCAGCTTTATCTGCAAGATAAAGAGAGAGACTTGGTTACACTACGGATAAGTTTCCATCTGTTTTGTCATCTTACTGGATATTCACCTATTTCGTTGTACCCATCCATTCTGCAAATTCAACTTCTAAATTTACCATTCTGTCTGTTTCGTCTCTGCCAAAACCTGACAAAGATGTAGACGTAGAGAGTAAAGCTATGTGTGTATGTAAATATACAAGTAAAAACTAAGAATCGTCAATTGTAATACAAAGTATGTGGTATGTACAGCAGAATTAAATGTATTATTGCACAGAGTTATTAATTGCACGGTGGGTATAAAACATTGAACTGTTCAAGAGGTAGATGGCCTGATGGAAGAAGCAGTTTTTGTGTCTGGTTGTTTTGGTGCTCAGTGCTCTGTAGCGCCGACCAGACGGCAGCATTGTGATGAGATGATGGCTTGGATGTGAGAGTTCCAGGGTGAATTTCTGAGCCCTTTTCCTCACTCTGGATGTATAGATGTCTTGGAGGGTGGGCAGGGGAGCACCAGTGATCTTCTCAGCAGTCAGAACCGTCCTCTGTAGTCTTCTGATGTCTTAATTTGTGGCTGAGCCAAATCAGACAGTGATGGATGTGCAGAGGACAGACTCTATGACTGCTGAGTAAAACCGTTTTAACAGCGTTTGTGGTAGGTTGAACTTCTTCAGCTGATGTAAGAAGTATATCCCCTGCTGCGCGTTTTTAGCAATGGAGCCAATGTGATTGTCTTACTCCAGGTCCTGAGAGATGGTGGTGCACAGGAACCTGAATGACACCACTGCTGCCAGTGCTGTTCATGATTGAAGAAGCTTGAAGTTTTTAAGTTAATGCCTGGAAAGGTTGCCCTTTTTGGGCTGTTCATCTCTGCTTGAGTCAGTACAAAGGTCTCTTTAATGTCCTTTGGTATTCTAACCATGCCTTTAATTGCTCCCTTATCCACATATGTGCATTTTGGACATAATGGTTACATTGAAGCATGAAAAACATAGTTTAATCCCTTTTCAATAAATACATTTTATTTGATAAATATCTTCTTTAAAATTCTGTATTAAAACGTATACAAGACATAAGTGATGTTATAGGCTGTAATATGTGTGTGCAGTGACCTTATTGTATATAAAAACGTAAACATATGTAAGTTATACAACACAGGATAGAATATAAATATATGTATGCCACAAAAGAAGCAATTAAATAACAACGATATATAATTAGTGATTTGAATTTATTTATTGACGTCAAATCGTCAGCAGTTAAACCAAAACAGAAAGATTAGAATGTCACGTTTATGAGAGTCAAAATATTACACGCTCAAAAATGACCTGTTGACACGACAAAAACGTTTGTTTAAACAAAACGCGGCCAAAAAGATCGCGTTATGGCGATACAAACCATCGTGTCCTCAAATAACACGCCTAAAAACTTCGTGTTAAGACGAAAGAAACGTATGGAACGCCAGGAGGGCCAAAAACGTGCGTATTTTGACGCTTTGTTTGCGCGTAGAGTACGCGTTGTTTGCGCGTAGAGTACGCGTAGTCTACGCGTGAAAAATCGACGCGTACTCTACGCGCAAACAACGCGTACTCTACGCGCAAACAACGCGTTAAAATACGCACGTTTTTGGCCCTCCTGGCGTTCCATACAGTTTGGACGTGTAAGCGTGATGAGTTCCCATTGGCTGACGAGCGGAAGGGTTAAACCATTACTGTAGGCCTAGGGGGTTGCCTCCCATTTCTGACTCCCTGCCATCACAATGCATGTAACATGCGAAAGATCCACTTATCTATTTACGTATCCATTTATCTAAGCTATTAGATATAGATGCTTTATAATCATTTTTATCGTTTATTGCCGGGTCGTGTTAGTAGCCGTTTTAGCAGAGATTGATAAAAGACACAATTTATATATCAGTTTCAGTGGTGCAGGGGTAATTGACGTTGCCCGTGTGCATTCTATTATGGTGTCTGGGTAATATTAGGTTTTATATTCTTACTGATTTTCAAACCGTGGCCACGGCCCTTTTTTATTTATTTTCAGTTAGAAAGAATAGGTTTAAAGTTTCATCAGACTTGATGAAAATAAAGTAATGTTTTATAATACAATTTATTGAAATATAAGATAAATAAATACGAATTTATAGAAATCCGTTTTTTCTTTAAAAATACATTAAATAAATTTAAAAAAAGAATTGTCGCCTGAACACATAATTTGTAAGCGTAGAAAAATTACTGCTTTCATAAGATAAGCACATGTAGGCCAATCAATAATAGTCACAACAGCAGCATCAGTGTGGTTTTTATATGTTTAGAATGGAAAAGACCTATGGGATCATAATCCCGCCACAAGTATTGCGGGCATATTTAAAAATATAATAAGCGTAAATGAAAAAATTTAAACCGTGAATCAGAACTTTAAACATATTTTAAATGATACTGGACAAAATTAATATATAAAGACAATGTTGTTCAAATCGCAACCAAAATAATGTTCTCCTTGGTTGTTTTACTCATTTTCGTGTTCTTTGATATTTTCTGCTAATATTTAAACTTTTTCTACGCATACGTTATTTTTTTCCTCGCTTGTTTTTCCACGTTCTGCGCTTGCGTTTCCAAAAACTGCAGTTCTAGTTTCATGGTAATTAGGGCGGGCTTTTGCGTCACCATTGGTCCACTAGTTCTAGATTGACAGCTCGTCCTCTAGCCAATCAGTCGAAGATGGTGTTGAGGTCACTTCATACGCGACTCGCGGCATATCCTCGGAGGTGGACTATAACTGTTATCTGCAAATCCTGCACAAGGTCCACAGGTAATTGAACATAATAATATCGTTACTGAGTGTCAGATACACTTCTGTTATGAATATGATCTGCAAGGTTTACCAAGTAATTTGATGTCCGATTCCACCATATAGTCCGATAAATTAACATACATGTGTCCCGTTTAGTCAGCGGTGCTATAGTTTACAGTTACTTTATTAAGTTATTTAATATTATTGGCTGTGTATTTAGAAACGAATACTGTATTGTTGTAAATGTGATGATGTTGCTAGCTCGTGACAATGATAATGCCATGCGAATCTTAACTCATTTAGACGAGCACATGATGCAGCGTCTTATCTCACAGTAGTGCATTAAATCAGTAATAAGGGCTAATTGAACGTAGTGTTACCGGGGAACAGATGTGTTTTGTCTGGTTTGTGAATTTTGCTCCAATGCAAGGAATTATGTCAAAGAGCATGGTATTACACTAGTGTGTACATAGGAAACGATTTAAACATTTATGAACATATTTGAACATAATTATATCATTATTGAGTGTCATACACACTTCTTATATATGTTATAAGTACTATGAGTGAAGACTGAATTTGTGTAAATGCGTGTGCTGCTACCTCATAACTATGATTATGCCATTCGCAATTTAACTCATTTAGACGAGCACATCGTGTAACTTGTGTCTTTTCTCACGCTTTTCTGGGTGAAGGTAACATTAGTTGACTATTGTTGAGACATTCTGGCTGCTAACCATCTATCAGTAATAAACGTTATCCAGGGTTACTGCCATTTAAATGTTATTGCAATGGTTTCATAATTAGACCCATTTTAATTTAAGTTGCAGTCTTGTGATCAAATTGTTTACTACACTTGTTACAACTAAAACACATTCAAAAGATATTTATTATTAGTTTTGCTTTGTATGATTCATGTCACTTGTTTTTCTCTAGGAAAGCAGTTGTTTCCCATGCAACATTTTGAGTTGCATCAGTGCTAGGCCTCTTGCATCAAGACATCCACTTTACGGTTTGCTGGATATGTTAAAGAATGTCCAATGTCGGTCCTGGAGAGCCACAGTCCTGCAGAGTTTAGCTCCAACTTTGTTTAACAAACCTGTTTTGAAGTTTCTAGTATGTTTTGTGAGACCTTGATTGGCTGTTCAGGTGTGTTTGATTAGAGTTGAAGCGAAACTTTGCAGGACACAGGCCCTCCAGGACTGACTTTGGACACCCCTGTATTAATGGACAGGATCTCTGCAAGAGACAACACAGTAAGTTACATTTCTTTACCAGCTTTGTCTTTTTTGAACAAGTTTGTAATTCTGTCGACATGCATTTTTTCCAGCACGATGTTGACTACGTCCTCAGCCACGTTTCTCCTGAAATTAGTGCAAGAGTGAGTTCCACAGCTTTGGTAAAACGGAAGATCATAAGCTTCTTAAATATTTCCTTCAAGAAACATGGAGATGGACTTTGCATTGTATACTGCATCTAAAAAGACTCGAAGGCTATCCAAGATATGACTTTCCTCATCAGAACAGCATGAATGGCTCCATCTAATACAAGTGCATGACCCTCAATTTAAGATTGTCAATAACTCATTTTAACATTTATTGAGTGGATAGGATCAGGGAATCTATACATTTCAGTAAAAACAACCTGCTAACTAAAACTTGAACTCGGATCAATGTTGTTTTGTCATGACCAACAGTTTCAGAAAGCTAATGTTGTACCCCTGAAAAGGGGAAGATGATTAAATGACAGAAAACTCGCAATCGCTGTTTCTCCACTGCAAGCTTTATGTAGAATTTTCGTAATAATGGACATTAAACAGTTCTTTTTTAAATCAACCTCATTGACATCTTTCTTAACATACATTCAACACTTTTCACAGTACACACTTAAATAAATGAGTACACTTCTTTATAATAATCTATTTGAAAACCATACTCTACAACAAGTATACAAAAAAATACAATAAAGCATTAAAGATTTAAACATTAGGCATTTACAGTTACCTGAGAATCAACTCTTACATATTTCTCTTTTTAGTTATAAATGAGTATTAACTATATGACAAATCAATCATAAGCACGTAAATTCACTATTTCAGCATCTTAAATTCTCAATTCACCTTTCATACTGTATTCATGCACCTTTGTTACCAAATCAACACTTAATAAACAAGATTACACCTTAAATACACAGATCTCTGAAATATTGAACATACTCGAGCTTCGCACCACATTATATAGGCCTAACGCCATGACCCACGTGCTTAAAATGGAGTCCTAAGCTCGCGCATTACTAAACTAACAATTTCAGCATTTCTAACACACAATAAATAATATACGCGCGTCTGCATACTCTTTAACTTTATTATAACATCATTTTAAAGTATTGACTGATTATTATACTTCATACCTGAAAAGGGGAAGATGATTAAATGACAGAAAACTCGCAATCGCTGTTTCTCAACTGCAAGCTTTATGTAGAATGGAGAATTCTCGCGAGCTCTCCCCCTCGTGTTCACGCAGACCAGAACAATCAACCCAGAACAATCGATCGTCCAACATATCGTGCCAATTAACTGATCACGGATAAACTCAAAATAACCATTAACAACATACTTATATTTAAATACTTTTCTACATATTCAAAATAGCAAATATATATTTAATATATAATATAACTATATATTTCAGTGTACACAGACTTATGCGTTTTTAAAATACACATGTTCCTTTTTCAATCTGTCACACTAACAGACAAAGTTGAAACTTTTTTACAAACATTGATTGATTAAACTTGTCTGGACAACTTGAATGGACAAATGTGAACTTTTGAACCACCAAAAAAGACAATTCTGTTGCGGCTGTAATACTTTTTCTCATTTTATTATTGTTTTTAGTCAATTGTATTAAAGTACTCTATTTAACCAGTCTCATTACGTTCCTGTAGTGATGTTTGCTTTTTAATCACCTTTATAATGGTGTTTAATGACATAAAAATAACACAAATTACATTAATAATAGTCTGATGATTTAAGATTCAAGTTGCAACGGACTTCGTCACAAAATTGAACTAAGTAAATATCTCTGAAATGTAAGATTGGTTGTCATGAACTGAGCCATATCATGATAACGTACACTCCATCTACATGAGGGACTATTACTAGTGTTTTTGCTCCTCCAATGAGTCCTCAAGCGCTGTTGAAGTTGAAGTACGCATTGTTCTGTGCATTTTTAATCATAACATGGACACCTGGTTTCAAAGCTGATTGGGTTAAGATTCTGCTTTACAAATCTTTTTTACACACTTTGTCTATTCAGAAAGACCGTTTTAAATGTTTAAATCGTTTCCTATGTACACACTAGTGTAATACCATGCTCTTTGACATAATTCCTTGCATTGGAGCAAAATTCACAAACCAGACAAAACACATCTGTTCCCCGGTAACACTACGTTCAATTAGCACTTATTACTGATTTAATGCACTACTGTGAGATAAGACGCTGCATCATGTGCTCGTCTAAATGAGTTAAGATTCGCATGGCATTATCATTGTCACGAGCTAGCAACATCATCACATTTACAACAATACAGTATTCATTTCTAAATACACAGCCAATAATATTAAATAACTTAATAAAGTAACTGTAAACTATAGCACCGCTGACTAAACGGGACACATGTATGTTAATTTATCGGACTATATGGTGGAATCGGACATCAAATTACTTGGTAAACCTGGCAGATCATATTCATAACAGAAGTGTATCTGACACTCAGTAACGATATTATTATGTTCAATTACCTGTGGACCTTGTGCAGGATTTGCAGATAAAAGTTATAGTCCACCTCCGAGGACATGCCGCGAGTCTTGTATGAAGTGACGACAACACCATCTTCGACTGATTGGCTAAAGGACGAGCTGTCAATCTAGAACTAGTGGACCAATGGTGACGCAAAAGCCCGCCCTAATTACCATGAAACTCGAACTCCAGTTTTTGGAAACGCAAGCGCAGAACGTGGAAAAACAAGCGAGGAAAAAAATAACGTATGCGTAGAAAAAGTTTAAATATTAGCAGAAAATATCAAAGAACACGAAAATGAGTAAAACAACCAAGGAGAACATTATTTTGGTTGCGATTTGAACAACTTTGTCTTTATGTATTAATTTTGTCCAATATCATTTAAAATATGTTTAAAGTTCTTATTCACGGTTTAAATTTTTTGATTTACGCTTATTATATTTTTAAATATGCCCGCAATACTTGTGACGGGATTCTGATCCCATAGAAACGCAGTGACGTGACGCCATGTGGAAACAACCTACGAACGATGTCATCGGATAACCTGTCAAAATATTACACTCACAAGAGTAAATGAGTTGAGGCAACACAATACGATAAAAGGCTGAAAATTAAATGAACATTTCTGAATTGAAGTTATCATGCGAAACGGCTTCGGGGAGCAGCAGCTGTACAGAGCGTTCTCGCCCCATGAAGCACCGTCAGTGCCAAGGTGTGATGCTCATTGTTTTATTGTGAGTAGTAGAGAACAATCGAAGTGAAAGACTTCAACGAGTGCTTCCCTCTGTTCAGTTGGTGACGGTGGCCGGAGAAACAGAGGGTTTGGATCGGTCAGCTTCTTCACCCTCAAACATGTGACTACTGCTGCGTGGGTCTTGAACGGGCGTATATGGTTGCCGGCCGGGCGTTGCGGGTCACTCCGTCTCACCACGATGAGCGGAAGACCCGGCGGCCTCAGAAGCAGGACAGCAGCAGCGGATCACGTCCTGCTGGACGGTTTACGTCTGCTGTCCCTCAAGTGACATGAGCCAACATCACAGATTACTTGAGACTAAAATCCAATAACAGTCAAGGTAAATAGCCGAACTTGGCTCTTGTCATCGAAGAACCTGTTAAAATAATAAACTCGCAGATGTAAATTCGTTGATACTGAAGGGTTTTATATATTTTATCTGGGTTCTATATGTTTTATCTAAGGGTTTATATCAATTACATTTTCTGAGTGTGTTTTTATATGATTATTACTTATTACTGCTTACCTTATATAACATTGCATTATTTTACTATGTTGAGTAGGGTCTCAAAATATTAGTGCAAAATGGTATTTTCAACAGGATGTGGGGGTTGTGTGTGTGTGTGCAGCATTCCAGGCAGGAAAGGAGGACAGGAGAGTATGCTACACATCAACGCACATACCCATATAGCGTGGGGTCTAAGCAACAAAGTTTATGTGGAAACTGGGTGGGGGAAGTGTGTTATCTTGCAGATAGTAAAAGAAGAAGGACGTAGTCTACGAAAATATGAGATGAAGCATCACTCCATTGGACACAAAGAAAGTAGCAGAGGTCAAGGCGCTCAGGGGTTGGCCACTGTCCGAAGCAAGCTTGAAGACACACCCACACATACACATATAAAAATGTTGTACACTGTTTGAGCGGGGCTGATTCTCTCTGTGAAGACTTTTTTTTTGTCTGAGATAAGCCCAGCGCTGAGATTCAACTTAATAAACTTCAACTTTTGTTCATCCGAAGTCCATAAAGCCAATTTTTGAACGCGCAGGACAGCAGATGTCCATCAATACAGCAAAAAAAATATTGCCATGGGAAAGCTGAAAATATAACAAGAAAAGCATTTAAAAAAAAAAACTTAAGAAATACGTAAAACTGCGATGATCTGTAAATCATCGTTTTGTGTAGAAATTGAAGTTGGCCTAATTCGTTAAACATCGTGAATCGTTTTAAAAGTAAAAAGTCTAATAGCTAGTTCCAGTAATAAAGATCAACAAATTAGATGAATAATAAATGAATATAAATAATAATTGAATCATATGGTTGTGTTGGGGGGCGTGCGCAGCTCGGGAGAACGCGTTCATTGAGCCTACGTCACTGCGTATTGGTTCCGCTGCTCGTTTTTTAGTTTTTTTAGGCCAGCTGGGTCTTTTATTTTAACTTGATCGTTTTAGTTTTTACGTTACGAAGTTTTATTGAAGCATTGTGCTTTTGGGCCACGCATGAAAAAACACGAATGTCAAAAGACTCTACATTTTTATCGGACTCCGTAGCAAGCAACGCCACTATCCGGCGATGTATTCTTTTGTTAACAATTTCTTACCAAAGCTATTTCTCATTTGTGTTCTTTTTAATTAACGCGATTGGTATTAAAAAATAAATCGACGTTGTCTTCATTAGAATACGACGTATGACGTTGATGTGGTCGTGTGCGTATCACGTGAAACATCGGTCACTAGGCAACGACCGCGTAGCTGACGTTCTACAAAACAACAAACATTCGTTTGACGAGCCGCTGGATGAGACGGAGCGATCTTCAGATTTGCCTTTACATTTCTTGACTTTTATTGAACAATTCATTTCGTTAATTCATTCGTTTAACAATACATTTTCATCTGAATTACTGACTGTGCTGTTTTTTTGTCTTGTATTAACATTTCTTGTGAGTTGGCTATTTTTACAGGTCAGATGACATCGTTCGTCGGAGGAGGCTATCGTGCGGCTGGCGTACCGAGGGACCAGATCGCCTCGTTGTTCGTGGGGGACCTTCATCCAGAAGTGTCCGAGTTCATCCTCCATCAGACGTTCAGCCCGTTCGGTCCGATCCAGTCCGTCCGGGTCTGCAGAGACAGGGTGACTCGGCGATCCCTGCGGTATGGTTATGTTAACTTTGTTAACCTCGCCAATGGTAAGTCCTCTCTCCATTCTTCACCTTGACATCTTGGTAAACACATTTTGAATTGAAATTTACAGCCTCGTGTATTTTCCTCCTCGAAGTTGTTTCCTGTAAATCGTCTTTAAATTAAGCTCCATGACGTGTGCCGTATAAATAAACTTGCAATGTCTTGTCTCTTATCAACTCTGTCTTTCAGCCGAGAGTGCCATGGACAACCTGATGTGCCACGATCTTCTGGGCAGACCCATGCGGATCATGTTCTCCCAGCGGGATTCCACGCTGAGGAAGACTGGGGTCGGGAACATCTTCGTCAAGGGTCTGGCCAGCAGCATCGATGGTGCCCGCCTTCATGACAGCTTCTCGCTTTTTGGGAAGATCCTGTCCTGCAAGGTAATATCCGCAGTTTGATTGTTTCTTATGTAAGGCAGATCATGCGTTGACCTCTGAATTCATCCCCGTGGTCAAGGTGGTCTGCGATGCGAACGGATCCAAAGGCTACGGATTCGTCCACTTTGCCACCCTCGAAGCGGCAGAGAAGGCCATCAAAGCGCTTGATGGCATGCTGTTGGACGACCAGCTAGTGTAAGTGGACCTCAGTTGCGCTTCTTGTACTTTGTCGTGTCTAATCGTATAGAGCTGAGCTCATTCGGTTTTCTCTCTTAAAGGTCCATTGGCCACTTTAAGACCTTTGAAGAGCGTCGCGTCGAGCCGCAGGTCATGGCTCAGGACAACGAGCGGCGCTACCCGGTACCCAAACCCTTTGATCACTTAACAAATCTTTAGTGAATGTTGAAGTGTTCTTGTGTCACCGACTGGATCTTGTCTGTTCGACAGGGGGTGAGTCTGTACGTGCGTAATCTGCCCTATAGCTTCAGTGAGCAGCAGCTGCACAGAGCGTTCTCACCCTTCGGAAGCATCATCAGTGCCAAGGTATGATGCGCGTTGTTTTATTGTGATTAGTGCATAACAATCGAAGTGAAAGACTTCAACGAGTGCTTCACTCTGTGCAGTTGATGATGGAGGCCGGACGCAGCCGAGGGTTCGGATTTGTCAGCTTCTCCACCCTCGAAGATGCGACCACGGCTGCGTCGGTCATGAACGGGCGTGTGGTTGCCGGCAGGGCGTTGCGGGTCACTCTGTCTCGTCACAACGAGCAGAAGACCCAGACCGAGAAGCAGGGCAGCAGCAGTGAATCACTTCCTGCTGGACGGTTTACGTCTGCTCTTCCTCGAGTGAGATGAGCCACTATTACAGGTTACTCGAGTTTTCAAGCCAATAACAATTCACGTAATTAGCTGAACTTCGTTTTATGCATGTGACAGGTCGAAAAGCGCCCTGACGTCCAACCTGAAAACCAGCCGGCGCTTCAGGACGTCAGTCGACAGACAGCGGCGTGCGTCCTCGCTCAGAGTCAGTGGCCTCTTTATGTCTTTCACATTCTGTAAATGATGCTTCGTCAGCCCTTCCTATTCACGTTACTGTTCGCTCCCACGTATTTATGGAGGATCTACATCTTTACCTGTCTACAGGTGAGAGTCTCCGCCCACCCATGCCTGTCGTCCTGTGGGATGGCGTTAATACTCGGCCCCCGCGCCTGCTGGTCTCTCAGGTGCTCCTGGAACACTGGGTCAGTGCTCATGCATCTGGTCTCACTTCGACCACTTCGAGATTACAGAACACAAGTGAGGGGTAGTAGTATTAAAGTAGTAGAGTGATGTATGTTGGTGCGTGCAGGCAAGCCAAGCAGAGTCGGATGTGTCGCGTCCTCTGCGACTGCTCGCCCTGCCTGCACCCAGTGATGATACTGAAGTCTTCACTCACTGTGAGTAGCTTCACGTTTTGTGAATCAGACGTTCGTCAAGCTCCTCTTGCATGATCACTTTAGATTGAATAAATCTCAGACAAACCAACACTCATGGAGAGCTTTAATCGCTTCATACTACTGTCTTTTCTCTTGTTTCCCACAGTGTCTCAGATTCCTAAAAGTCTGCCTGACGGTGCAAGAGCTCCAGTCCAAACGCAAGCTCAACAGGTAGAAATGTCTTTTTGAAAAACTTTGGATCGTTCAAAGTTTGAGTTGAATTAAACAATCGCCTACACATCTTTCTCTCTACCGTAACAGCTGGTTGGCTCTTCACATCGGTCACCATCCACGTGGGGACGCCGGTTCTGGACGACGTTAAACAGATGTTCGGAGTCCAGAAGCCTGAGCTGCCCCACCAGCTGGAGCATCGTGAATCTACAGACAACACGCAGGCATTGTAAGTTTTGGAATTCTGCTGTTAAAACATGGCAATGCATGAATCTGTGCTATGAGGTTGTGCTTGAGCGGAAAAAGTTGTAATGTGGCGTGAAATATGACGGCCGTGCTCGCGTTAGTGTGTAACCACTCGTGTTTGTGTTTTTCCAGACAAATGGATCTATGGCAGAACACTCCCAAGGAACAAGACCAACGTGAAGCTTGGATGAACGCGTCAAAGCCGTTCATTGTAAATACCTGTACATAATGCAAATAAAATAGCATGAGAATGAATTTGAGTCGGAATTTTTTTAAGCTTAGACTTTTTATCGATCTGGGCTTTAAGAGCTGCTTTTGTAAACGATATAGATACAGAAAAGTATTTCATCGGCAAACACTTCACTTTACTCTTTATGAATTTGTGTGCCATCTGGAACACTTTGCGTTGCTCATAAAATGCTCCTGCAGCTCAGTTTTGTTAGTAGTGCCAAGGTCAGGAATTAGATTCTCGGGGAACACATGTTGAAAGAATCTACAACTTAAATGCTGCCCGAAGTCACTTTGGATAGAAAAAAACAACCAAGAGACAAACAGCAATTTTAGGAGCTAAGCTTGCTTAAGTTTAGTGGGATTTTGCATGACGCTCGGAATGTTACTTGAAAGTTAGTTTGTACGCAATAAAGTTATTAACTCAACAACGTAACAGCGAGTGTCTCATGGCTTTAAACAGCTTTATTTATAGTTCATACAAAACAAGTTTGTGCTTCAGAAACGCAGTGACGTGACGCCATGTGGAAACAACCTACGAACGATGTCATCGGATAACCTGTCAAAATATTACACTCACAAGAGTAAATGAGTTGAGGCAACAAAATAAAAGGCTGAAAATTAAATGAACATTTCTGAATTGAAGTTATCAAGCGAAACGGCTTCGGGGAGCAGCAGCTGTACAGAGCGTTCTCGCCCCATGAAGCACCGTCAGTGCCAAGGTGTGATGCTCATTGTTTTATTGTGAGTAGTAGAGAACAATCGAAGTGAAAGACTTCAACGAGTGCTTCCCTCTGTTCAGTTGGTGACGGTGGCCGGAGAAACAGAGGGTTTGGATCGGTCAGCTTCTTCACCCTCAAACATGTGACTACTGCTGCGTGGGTCTTGAACGGGCGTATATGGTTGCCGGCCGGGCGTTGCGGGTCACTCCGTCTCACCACGATGAGCGGAAGACCCGGCGGCCTCAGAAGCAGGACAGCAGCAGCGGATCACGTCCTGCTGGACGGTTTACGTCTGCTGTCCCTCAAGTGACATGAGCCAACATCACAGATTACTTGAGACTAAAATCCAATAACAGTCAAGGTAAATAGCCGAACTTGGCTCTTGTCATCGAAGAACCTGTTAAAATAATAAACTCGCAGATGTAAATTCGTTGATACAGCAAAAAAAATATTGCCATGGGAAAGCTGAAAATATAACAAGAAAAGCATTTAAAAAAAAAAACTTAAGAAATACGTAAAACTGCGATGATCTGTAAATCATCGTTTTGTGTAGAAATTGAAGTTGGCCTAATTCGTTAAACATCGTGAATCGTTTTAAAAGTAAAAAGTCTAATAGCTAGTTCCAGTAATAAAGATCAACAAATTAGATGAATAATAAATGAATATAAATAATAATTGAATCATATGGTTGTGTTGGGGGGCGTGCGCAGCTCGGGAGAACGCGTTCATTGAGCCTACGTCACTGCGTATTGGTTCCGCTGCTCGTTTTTTAGTTTTTTTAGGCCAGCTGGGTCTTTTATTTTAACTTGATCGTTTTAGTTTTTACGTTACGAAGTTTTATTGAAGCATTGTGCTTTTGGGCCACGCATGAAAAAACACGAATGTCAAAAGACTCTACATTTTTATCGGACTCCGTAGCAAGCAACGCCACTATCCGGCGATGTATTCTTTTGTTAACAATTTCTTACCAAAGCTATTTCTCATTTGTGTTCTTTTTAATTAACGCGATTGGTATTAAAAAATAAATCGACGTTGTCTTCATTAGAATACGACGTATGACGTTGATGTGGTCGTGTGCGTATCACGTGAAACATCGGTCACTAGGCAACGACCGCGTAGCTGACGTTCTACAAAACAACAAACATTCGTTTGACGAGCCGCTGGATGAGACGGAGCGATCTTCAGATTTGCCTTTACATTTCTTGACTTTTATTGAACAATTCATTTCGTTAATTCATTCGTTTAACAATACATTTTCATCTGAATTACTGACTGTGCTGTTTTTTTGTCTTGTATTAACATTTCTTGTGAGTTGGCTATTTTTACAGGTCAGATGACATCGTTCGTCGGAGGAGGCTATCGTGCGGCTGGCGTACCGAGGGACCAGATCGCCTCGTTGTTCGTGGGGGACCTTCATCCAGAAGTGTCCGAGTTCATCCTCCATCAGACGTTCAGCCCGTTCGGTCCGATCCAGTCCGTCCGGGTCTGCAGAGACAGGGTGACTCGGCGATCCCTGCGGTATGGTTATGTTAACTTTGTTAACCTCGCCAATGGTAAGTCCTCTCTCTCCATTCTTCACCTTGACATCTTGGTAAACACATTTTGAATTGAAATTTACAGCCTCGTGTATTTTCCTCCTCGAAGTTGTTTCCTGTAAATCGTCTTTAAATTAAGCTCCATGACGTGTGCCGTATAAATAAACTTGCAATGTGTTGTCTCTTATCAACTCTGTCTTTCAGCCGAGAGTGCCATGGACAACCTGATGTGCCAGGATCTTCTGGGCAGACCCATGCGGATCATGTTCTCCCAGCGGGATTCCACGCTGAGGAAGACTGGGGTCGGGAACATCTTCGTCAAGGGTCTGGCCAGCAGCATCGATGGTGCCCGCCTTCATGACAGCTTCTCGCTTTTTGGGAAGATCCTGTCCTGCAAGGTAATATCCGCAGTTTGATTGTTTCTTATGTAAGGCAGATCATGCGTTGACCTCTGAATTCATCCCCGTGGTCAAGGTGGTCTGCGATGCGAACGGATCCAAAGGCTACGGATTCGTCCACTTTGCCACCCTCGAAGCGGCAGAGAAGGCCATCAAAGCGCTTGATGGCATGCTGTTGGACGACCAGCTAGTGTAAGTGGACCTCAGTTGCGCTTCTTGTACTTTGTCGTGTCTAATCGTATAGAGCTGAGCTCATTCGGTTTTCTCTCTTAAAGGTCCATTGGCCACTTTAAGACCTTTGAAGAGCGTCGCGTCGAGCCGCAGGTCATGGCTCAGGACAACGAGCGGCGCTACCCGGTACCCAAACCCTTTGATCACTTAACAAATCTTTAGTGAATGTTGAAGTGTTCTTGTGTCACCGACTGGATCTTGTCTGTTCGACAGGGGGTGAGTCTGTACGTGCGTAATCTGCCCTATAGCTTCAGTGAGCAGCAGCTGCACAGAGCGTTCTCACCCTTCGGAAGCATCATCAGTGCCAAGGTATGATGCGCGTTGTTTTATTGTGATTAGTGCATAACAATCGAAGTGAAAGACTTCAACGAGTGCTTCACTCTGTGCAGTTGATGATGGAGGCCGGACGCAGCCGAGGGTTCGGATTTGTCAGCTTCTCCACCCTCGAAGATGCGACCACGGCTGCGTCGGTCATGAACGGGCGTGTGGTTGCCGGCAGGGCGTTGCGGGTCACTCTGTCTCGTCACAACGAGCAGAAGACCCAGACCGAGAAGCAGGGCAGCAGCAGTGAATCACTTCCTGCTGGACGGTTTACGTCTGCTCTTCCTCGAGTGAGATGAGCCACTATTACAGGTTACTCGAGTTTTCAAGCCAATAACAATTCACGTAATTAGCTGAACTTCGTTTTATGCATGTGACAGGTCGAAAAGCGCCCTGACGTCCAACCTGAAAACCAGCCGGCGCTTCAGGACGTCAGTCGACAGACAGCGGCGTGCGTCCTCGCTCAGAGTCAGTGGCCTCTTTATGTCTTTCACATTCTGTAAATGATGCTTCGTCAGCCCTTCCTATTCACGTTACTGTTCGCTCCCACGTATTTATGGAGGATCTACATCTTTACCTGTCTACAGGTGAGAGTCTCCGCCCACCCATGCCTGTCGTCCTGTGGGATGGCGTTAATACTCGGCCCCCGCGCCTGCTGGTCTCTCAGGTGCTCCTGGAACACTGGGTCAGTGCTCATGCATCTGGTCTCACTTCGACCACTTCGAGATTACAGAACACAAGTGAGGGGTAGTAGTATTAAAGTAGTAGAGTGATGTATGTTGGTGCGTGCAGGCAAGCCAAGCAGAGTCGGATGTGTCGCGTCCTCTGCGACCGCTCGCCCTGCCTGCACCCAGTGATGATACTGAAGTCATCACTCACTGTGAGTAGCTTCACGTTTTGTGAATCAGACGTTCGTCAAGCTCCTCTTGCATGATCACTTTAGATTGAATAAATCTCAGACAAACCAACACTCATGGAGAGCTTTAATCGCTTCATACTACTGTCTTTTCTCTTGTTTCCCACAGTGTCTCAGATTCCTAAAAGTCTGCCTGACGGTGCAAGAGCTCCAGTCCAAACGCAAGCTCAACAGGTAGAAATGTCTTTTTGAAAAACTTTGGATCGTTCAAAGTTTGAGTTGAATTAAACAATCGCCTACACATCTTTCTCTCTACCGTAACAGCTGGTTGGCTCTTCACATCGGTCACCATCCACGTGGGGACGCCGGTTCTGGACGACGTTAAACAGATGTTCGGAGTCCAGAAGCCTGAGCTGCCCCACCAGCTGGAGCATCGTGAATCTACAGACAACACGCAGGCATTGTAAGTTTTGGAATTCTGCTGTTAAAACATGGCAATGCATGAATCTGTGCTATGAGGTTGTGCTTGAGCGGACAAAGTTGTAATGTGGCGTGAAATATGACGGCCGTGCTCGCGTTAGTGTGTAACCACTCGTGTTTGTGTTTTTCCAGACAAATGGATCTATGGCAGAACACTCCCAAGGAACAAGACCAACGTGAAGCTTGGATGAACGCGTCAAAGCTGTTCATTGTAAATACCTGTACATAATGTAAATAAAATAGCATGAGAATGAATTTGAGTCGGAATTTTTTTAAGCTTAGACTTTTTATCGATCTGGGCTTTAAGAGCTGCTTTTGTAAACGATATAGATACAGAAAAGTATTTCATCGGCAAACACTTCACTTTACTCTTTATGAATTTGTGTGCCATCTGGAACACTTTGCGTTGCTCATAAAATGCTCCTGCAGCTCAGTTTTGTTAGTAGTGCCAAGGTCAGGAATTAGATTCTCGGGGAACACATGTTGAAAGAATCTACAACTTAAATGCTGCCCGAAGTCACTTTGGATAGAAAAAAACAACCAAGAGACAAACAGCAATTTTAGGAGCTAAGCTTGCTTAAGTTTAGTGGGATTTTGCATGACGCTCGGAATGTTACTTGAAAGTTAGTTTGTACGCAATAAAGTTATTAACTCAACAACGTAACAGCGAGTGTCTCATGGCTTTAAACAGCTTTATTTATAGTTCATACAAAACAAGTTTGTGCTTCAGAAACGCAGTGACGTGACGCCATGTGGAAACAACCTACGAACGATGTCATCGGATAACCTGTCAAAATATTACACTCACAAGAGTAAATGAGTTGAGGCAACAAAATACGATAAAAGGCTGAAAATTAAATGAACATTTCTGAATTGAAGTTATCATGCGAAACGGCTTCGGGGAGCAGCAGCTGTACAGAGCGTTCTCGCCCCATGAAGCACCGTCAGTGCCAAGGTGTGATGCTCATTGTTTTATTGTGAGTAGTAGAGAACAATCGAAGTGAAAGACTTCAACGAGTGCTTCCCTCTGTTCAGTTGGTGACGGTGGCCGGAGAAACAGAGGGTTTGGATCGGTCAGCTTCTTCACACTCAAACATGTGACTACTGCTGCGTGGGTCTTGAACGGGCGTATATGGTTGCCGGCCGGGCGTTGCGGGTCACTCCGTCTCACCACGATGAGCGGAAGACCCGGCGGCCTCAGAAGCAGGACAGCAGCAGCGGATCACGTCCTGCTGGACGGTTTACGTCTGCTGTCCCTCAAGTGACATGAGCCAACATCACAGATTACTTGAGACTAAAATCCAATAACAGTCAAGGTAAATAGCCGAACTTGGCTCTTGTCATCGAAGAACCTGTTAAAATAATAAACTCGCAGATGTAAATTCGTTGATACAGCAAAAAAAATATTGCCATGGGAAAGCTGAAAATATAACAAGAAAAGAATTTAAAAAAAAAAACTTAAGAAATACGTAAAACTGCGATGATCTGTAAATCATCGTTTTGTGTAGAAATTGAAGTTGGCCTAATTCGTTAAACATCGTGAATCGTTTTAAAAGTAAAAAGTCTAATAGCTAGTTCCAGTAATAAAGATCAACAAATTAGATGAATAATAAATGAATATAAATAATAATTGAATCATATGGTTGTGTTGGGGGGCGTGCGCAGCTCGGGAGAACGCGTTCATTGAGCCTACGTCACTGCGTATTGGTTCCGCTGCTCGTTTTTTAGTTTTTTTAGGCCAGCTGGGTCTTTTATTTTAACTTGATCGTTTTAGTTTTTACGTTACGAAGTTTTATTGAAGCATTGTGCTTTTGGGCCACGCATGAAAAAACACGAATGTCAAAAGACTCTACATTTTTATCGGACTCCGTAGCAAGCAACGCCACTATCCGGCGATGTATTCTTTTGTTAACAATTTCTTACCAAAGCTATTTCTCATTTGTGTTCTTTTTAATTAACGCGATTGGTATTAAAAAATAAATCGACGTTGTCTTCATTAGAATACGACGTATGACGTTGATGTGGTCGTGTGCGTATCACGTGAAACATCGGTCACTAGGCAACGACCGCGTAGCTGACGTTCTACAAAACAACAAACATTCGTTTGACGAGCCGCTGGATGAGACGGAGCGATCTTCAGATTTGCCTTTACATTTCTTGACTTTTATTGAACAATTCATTTCGTTAATTCATTCGTTTAACAATACATTTTCATCTGAATTACTGACTGTGCTGTTTTTTTGTCTTGTATTAACATTTCTTGTGAGTTGGCTATTTTTACAGGTCAGATGACATCGTTCGTCGGAGGAGGCTATCGTGCGGCTGGCGTACCGAGGGACCAGATCGCCTCGTTGTTCGTGGGGGACCTTCATCCAGAAGTGTCCGAGTTCATCCTCCATCAGACGTTCAGCCCGTTCGGTCCGATCCAGTCCGTCCGGGTCTGCAGAGACAGGGTGACTCGGCGATCCCTGCGGTATGGTTATGTTAACTTTGTTAACCTCGCCAATGGTAAGTCCTCTCTCCATTCTTCACCTTGACATCTTGGTAAACACATTTTGAATTGAAATTTACAGCCTCGTGTATTTTCCTCCTCGAAGTTGTTTCCTGTAAATCGTCTTTAAATTAAGCTCCATGACGTGTGCCGTATAAATAAACTTGCAATGTCTTGTCTCTTATCAACTCTGTCTTTCAGCCGAGAGTGCCATGGACAACCTGATGTGCCAGGATCTTCTGGGCAGACCCATGCGGATCATGTTCTCCCAGCGGGATTCCACGCTGAGGAAGACTGGGGTCGGGAACATCTTCGTCAAGGGTCTGGCCAGCAGCATCGATGGTGCCCGCCTTCATGACAGCTTCTCGCTTTTTGGGAAGATCCTGTCCTGCAAGGTAATATCCGCAGTTTGATTGTTTCTTATGTAAGGCAGATCATGCGTTGACCTCTGAATTCATCCCCGTGGTCAAGGTGGTCTGCGATGCGAACGGATCCAAAGGCTACGGATTCGTCCACTTTGCCACCCTCGAAGCGGCAGAGAAGGCCATCAAAGCGCTTGATGGCATGCTGTTGGACGACCAGCTAGTGTAAGTGGACCTCAGTTGCGCTTCTTGTACTTTGTCGTGTCTAATCGTATAGAGCTGAGCTCATTCGGTTTTCTCTCTTAAAGGTCCATTGGCCACTTTAAGACCTTTGAAGAGCGTCGCGTCGAGCCGCAGGTCATGGCTCAGGACAACGAGCGGCGCTACCCGGTACCCAAACCCTTTGATCACTTAACAAATCTTTAGTGAATGTTGAAGTGTTCTTGTGTCACCGACTGGATCTTGTCTGTTCGACAGGGGGTGAGTCTGTACGTGCGTAATCTGCCCTATAGCTTCAGTGAGCAGCAGCTGCACAGAGCGTTCTCACCCTTCGGAAGCATCATCAGTGCCAAGGTATGATGCGCGTTGTTTTATTGTGATTAGTGCATAACAATCGAAGTGAAAGACTTCAACGAGTGCTTCACTCTGTGCAGTTGATGATGGAGGCCGGACGCAGCCGAGGGTTTGGATTTGTCAGCTTCTCCACCCTCGAAGATGCGACCACGGCTGCGTCGGTCATGAACGGGCGTGTGGTTGCCGGCAGGGCGTTGCGGGTCACTCTGTCTCGTCACAACGAGCAGAAGACCCAGACCGAGAAGCAGGGCAGCAGCAGTGAATCACTTCCTGCTGGACGGTTTACGTCTGCTCTTCCTCGAGTGAGATGAGCCACTATTACAGGTTACTCGAGTTTTCAAGCCAATAACAATTCACGTAATTAGCTGAACTTCGTTTTATGCATGTGACAGGTCGAAAAGCGCCCTGACGTCCAACCTGAAAACCAGCCGGCGCTTCAGGACGTCAGTCGACAGACAGCGGCGTGCGACCTCGCTCAGAGTCAGTGGCCTCTTTATGTCTTTCACATTCTGTAAATGATGCTTCGTCAGCCCTTCCTATTCACGTTACTGTTCGCTCCCACGTATTTATGGAGGATCTACATCTTTACCTGTCTACAGGTGAGAGTCTCCGCCCACCCATGCCTGTCGTCCTGTGGGATGGCGTTAATACTCGGCCCCCGCGCCTGCTGGTCTCTCAGGTGCTCCTGGAACACTGGGTCAGTGCTCATGCATCTGGTCTCACTTCGACCACTTCGAGATTACAGAACACAAGTGAGGGGTAGTAGTATTAAAGTAGTAGAGTGATGTATGTTGGTGCGTGCAGGCAAGCCAAGCAGAGTCGGATGTGTCGCGTCCTCTGCGACCGCTCGCCCTGCCTGCACCCAGTGATGATACTGAAGTCTTCACTCACTGTGAGTAGCTTCACGTTTTGTGAATCAGACGTTCGTCATGCTCCTCTTGCATGATCACTTTAGATTGAATAAATCTCAGACAAACCAACACTCATGGAGAGCTTTAATCGCTTCATACTACTGTCTTTTCTCTTGTTTCCCACAGTGTCTCAGATTCCTAAAAGTCTGCCTGACGGTGCAAGAGCTCCAGTCCAAACGCAAGCTCAACAGGTAGAAATGTCTTTTTGAAAAACTTTGGATCGTTCAAAGTTTGAGTTGAATTAAACAATCGCCTACACATCTTTCTCTCTACCGTAACAGCTGGTTGGCTCTTCACATCGGTCACCATCCACGTGGGGACGCCGGTTCTGGACGACGTTAAACAGATGTTCGGAGTCCAGAAGCCTGAGCTGCCCCACCAGCTGGAGCATCGTGAATCTACAGACAACACGCAGGCATTGTAAGTTTTGGAATTCTGCTGTTAAAACATGGCAATGCATGAATCTGTGCTATGAGGTTGTGCTTGAGCGGACAAAGTTGTAATGTGGCGTGAAATATGACGGCCGTGCTCGCGTTAGTGTGTAACCACTCGTGTTTGTGTTTTTCCAGACAAATGGATCTATGGCAGAACACTCCCAAGGAACAAGACCAACGTGAAGCTTGGATGAACGCGTCAAAGCTGTTCATTGTAAATACCTGTACATAATGTAAATAAAATAGCATGAGAATGAATTTGAGTCGGAATTTTTTTAAGCTTAGACTTTTTATCGATCTGGGCTTTAAGAGCTGCTTTTGTAAACGATATAGATACAGAAAAGTATTTCATCGGCAAACACTTCACTTTACTCTTTATGAATTTGTGTGCCATCTGGAACACTTTGCGTTGCTCATAAAATGCTCCTGCAGCTCAGTTTTGTTAGTAGTGCCAAGGTCAGGAATTAGATTCTCGGGGAACACATGTTGAAAGAATCTACAACTTAAATGCTGCCCGAAGTCACTTTGGATAGAAAAAAACAACCAAGAGACAAACAGCAATTTTAGGAGCTAAGCTTGCTTAAGTTTAGTGGGATTTTGCATGACGCTCGGAATGTTACTTGAAAGTTAGTTTGTACGCAATAAAGTTATTAACTCAACAACGTAACAGCGAGTGTCTCATGGCTTTAAACAGCTTTATTTATAGTTCATACAAAACAAGTTTGTGCTTCAGAAACGCAGTGACGTGACGCCATGTGGAAACAACCTACGAACGATGTCATCGGATAACCTGTCAAAATATTACACTCACAAGAGTAAATGAGTTGAGGCAACAAAATACGATAAAAGGCTGAAAATTAAATGAACATTTCTGAATTGAAGTTATCATGCGAAACGGCTTCGGGGAGCAGCAGCTGTACAGAGCGTTCTCGCCCCATGAAGCACCGTCAGTGCCAAGGTGTGATGCTCATTGTTTTATTGTGAGTAGTAGAGAACAATCGAAGTGAAAGACTTCAACGAGTGCTTCCCTCTGTTCAGTTGGTGACGGTGGCCGGAGAAACAGAGGGTTTGGATCGGTCAGCTTCTTCACACTCAAACATGTGACTACTGCTGCGTGGGTCTTGAACGGGCGTATATGGTTGCCGGCCGGGCGTTGCGGGTCACTCCGTCTCACCACGATGAGCGGAAGACCCGGCGGCCTCAGAAGCAGGACAGCAGCAGCGGATCACGTCCTGCTGGACGGTTTACGTCTGCTGTCCCTCAAGTGACATGAGCCAACATCACAGATTACTTGAGACTAAAATCCAATAACAGTCAAGGTAAATAGCCGAACTTGGCTCTTGTCATCGAAGAACCTGTTAAAATAATAAACTCGCAGATGTAAATTCGTTGATACAGCAAAAAAAATATTGCCATGGGAAAGCTGAAAATATAACAAGAAAAGAATTTAAAAAAAAAAACTTAAGAAATACGTAAAACTGCGATGATCTGTAAATCATCGTTTTGTGTAGAAATTGAAGTTGGCCTAATTCGTTAAACATCGTGAATCGTTTTAAAAGTAAAAAGTCTAATAGCTAGTTCCAGTAATAAAGATCAACAAATTAGATGAATAATAAATGAATATAAATAATAATTGAATCATATGGTTGTGTTGGGGGGCGTGCGCAGCTCGGGAGAACGCGTTCATTGAGCCTACGTCACTGCGTATTGGTTCCGCTGCTCGTTTTTTAGTTTTTTTAGGCCAGCTGGGTCTTTTATTTTAACTTGATCGTTTTAGTTTTTACGTTACGAAGTTTTATTGAAGCATTGTGCTTTTGGGCCACGCATGAAAAAACACGAATGTCAAAAGACTCTACATTTTTATCGGACTCCGTAGCAAGCAACGCCACTATCCGGCGATGTATTCTTTTGTTAACAATTTCTTACCAAAGCTATTTCTCATTTGTGTTCTTTTTAATTAACGCGATTGGTATTAAAAAATAAATCGACGTTGTCTTCATTAGAATACGACGTATGACGTTGATGTGGTCGTGTGCGTATCACGTGAAACATCGGTCACTAGGCAACGACCGCGTAGCTGACGTTCTACAAAACAACAAACATTCGTTTGACGAGCCGCTGGATGAGACGGAGCGATCTTCAGATTTGCCTTTACATTTCTTGACTTTTATTGAACAATTCATTTCGTTAATTCATTCGTTTAACAATACATTTTCATCTGAATTACTGACTGTGCTGTTTTTTTGTCTTGTATTAACATTTCTTGTGAGTTGGCTATTTTTACAGGTCAGATGACATCGTTCGTCGGAGGAGGCTATCGTGCGGCTGGCGTACCGAGGGACCAGATCGCCTCGTTGTTCGTGGGGGACCTTCATCCAGAAGTGTCCGAGTTCATCCTCCATCAGACGTTCAGCCCGTTCGGTCCGATCCAGTCCGTCCGGGTCTGCAGAGACAGGGTGACTCGGCGATCCCTGCGGTATGGTTATGTTAACTTTGTTAACCTCGCCAATGGTAAGTCCTCTCTCCATTCTTCACCTTGACATCTTGGTAAACACATTTTGAATTGAAATTTACAGCCTCGTGTATTTTCCTCCTCGAAGTTGTTTCCTGTAAATCGTCTTTAAATTAAGCTCCATGACGTGTGCCGTATAAATAAACTTGCAATGTCTTGTCTCTTATCAACTCTGTCTTTCAGCCGAGAGTGCCATGGACAACCTGATGTGCCAGGATCTTCTGGGCAGACCCATGCGGATCATGTTCTCCCAGCGGGATTCCACGCTGAGGAAGACTGGGGTCGGGAACATCTTCGTCAAGGGTCTGGCCAGCAGCATCGATGGTGCCCGCCTTCATGACAGCTTCTCGCTTTTTGGGAAGATCCTGTCCTGCAAGGTAATATCCGCAGTTTGATTGTTTCTTATGTAAGGCAGATCATGCGTTGACCTCTGAATTCATCCCCGTGGTCAAGGTGGTCTGCGATGCGAACGGATCCAAAGGCTACGGATTCGTCCACTTTGCCACCCTCGAAGCGGCAGAGAAGGCCATCAAAGCGCTTGATGGCATGCTGTTGGACGACCAGCTAGTGTAAGTGGACCTCAGTTGCGCTTCTTGTACTTTGTCGTGTCTAATCGTATAGAGCTGAGCTCATTCGGTTTTCTCTCTTAAAGGTCCATTGGCCACTTTAAGACCTTTGAAGAGCGTCGCGTCGAGCCGCAGGTCATGGCTCAGGACAACGAGCGGCGCTACCCGGTACCCAAACCCTTTGATCACTTAACAAATCTTTAGTGAATGTTGAAGTGTTCTTGTGTCACCGACTGGATCTTGTCTGTTCGACAGGGGGTGAGTCTGTACGTGCGTAATCTGCCCTATAGCTTCAGTGAGCAGCAGCTGCACAGAGCGTTCTCACCCTTCGGAAGCATCATCAGTGCCAAGGTATGATGCGCGTTGTTTTATTGTGATTAGTGCATAACAATCGAAGTGAAAGACTTCAACGAGTGCTTCACTCTGTGCAGTTGATGATGGAGGCCGGACGCAGCCGAGGGTTTGGATTTGTCAGCTTCTCCACCCTCGAAGATGCGACCACGGCTGCGTCGGTCATGAACGGGCGTGTGGTTGCCGGCAGGGCGTTGCGGGTCACTCTGTCTCGTCACAACGAGCAGAAGACCCAGACCGAGAAGCAGGGCAGCAGCAGTGAATCACTTCCTGCTGGACGGTTTACGTCTGCTCTTCCTCGAGTGAGATGAGCCACTATTACAGGTTACTCGAGTTTTCAAGCCAATAACAATTCACGTAATTAGCTGAACTTCGTTTTATGCATGTGACAGGTCGAAAAGCGCCCTGACGTCCAACCTGAAAACCAGCCGGCGCTTCAGGACGTCAGTCGACAGACAGCGGCGTGCGACCTCGCTCAGAGTCAGTGGCCTCTTTATGTCTTTCACATTATGTAAATGATGCTTCGTCAGCCCTTCCTATTCACGTTACTGCTCGCTCCCACGTATTTATGGAGGATCTACATCTTTACCTGTCTACAGGTGAGAGTCTCCGCCCACCCATGCCTGTCGTCCTGTGGGATGGCGTTAATACTCGGCCCCCGCGCCTGCTGGTCTCTCAGGTGCTCCTGGAACACTGGGTCAGTGCTCATGCATCTGGTCTCACTTCGACCACTTCGAGATTACAGAACACAAGTGAGGGGTAGTAGTATTAAAGTAGTAGAGTGATGTATGTTGGTGCGTGCAGGCAAGCCAAGCAGAGTCGGATGTGTCGCGTCCTCTGCGACCGCTCGCCCTGCCTGCACCCAGTGATGATACTGAAGTCTTCACTCACTGTGAGTAGCTTCACGTTTTGTGAATCAGACGTTCGTCATGCTCCTCTTGCATGATCACTTTAGATTGAATAAATCTCAGACAAACCAACACTCATGGAGAGCTTTAATCGCTTCATACTACTGTCTTTTCTCTTGTTTCCCACAGTGTCTCAGATTCCTAAAAGTCTGCCTGACGGTGCAAGAGCTCCAGTCCAAACGCAAGCTCAACAGGTAGAAATGTCTTTTTGAAAAACTTTGGATCGTTCAAAGTTTGAGTTGAATTAAACAATCGCCTACACATCTTTCTCTCTACCGTAACAGCTGGTTGGCCCTTCACATCGGTCACCATCCACGTGGGGACGCCGGTTCTGGACGACGTTAAACAGATGTTCGGAGTCCAGAAGCCTGAGCTGCCCCACCAGCTGGAGCATCGTGAATCTACAGACAACACGCAGGCATTGTAAGTTTTGGAATTCTGCTGTTAAAACATGGCAATGCATGAATCTGTGCTATGAGGTTGTGCTTGAGCGGACAAAGTTGTAATGTGGCGTGAAATATGACGGCCGTGCTCGCGTTAGTGTGTAACCACTCGTGTTTGTGTTTTTCCAGACAAATGGATCTATGGCAGAACACTCCCAAGGAACAAGACCAACGTGAAGCTTGGATGAACGCGTCAAAGCCGTTCATTGTAAATACCTGTACATAATGTAAATAAAATAGCATGAGAATGAATTTGAGTCGGAATTTTTTTAAGCTTAGACTTTTTATCGATCTGGGCTTTAAGAGCTGCTTTTGTAAACGATATAGATACAGAAAAGTATTTCATCGGCAAACACTTCACTTTACTCTTTATGAATTTGTGTGCCATCTGGAACACTTTGCGTTGCTCATAAAATGCTCCTGCAGCTCAGTTTTGTTAGTAGTGCCAAGGTCAGGAATTAGATTCTCGGGGAACACATGTTGAAAGAATCTACAACTTAAATGCTGCCCGAAGTCACTTTGGATAGAAAAAAACAACCAAGAGACAAACAGCAATTTTAGGAGCTAAGCTTGCTTACGTTTAGTGGGATTTTGCATGACGCTCGGAATGTTACTTGAAAGTTAGTTTGTACGCAATAAAGTTATTAACTCAACAACGTAACAGCGAGTGTCTCATGGCTTTAAACAGCTTTATTTATAGTTCATACAAAACAAGTTTGTGCTTCAGAAACGCAGTGACGTGACGCCATGTGGAAACAACCTACGAACGATGTCATCGGATAACCTGTCAAAATATTACACTCACAAGAGTAAATGAGTTGAGGCAACAAAATACGATAAAAGGCTGAAAATTAAATGAACATTTCTGAATTGAAGTTATCATGCGAAACGGCTTCGGGGAGCAGCAGCTGTACAGAGCGTTCTCGCCCCATGAAGCACCGTCAGTGCCAAGGTGTGATGCTCATTGTTTTATTGTGAGTAGTAGAGAACAATCGAAGTGAAAGACTTCAACGAGTGCTTCCCTCTGTTCAGTTGGTGACGGTGGCCGGAGAAACAGAGGGTTTGGATCGGTCAGCTTCTTCACCCTCAAACATGTGACTACTGCTGCGTGGGTCTTGAACGGGCGTATATGGTTGCCGGCCGGGCGTTGCGGGTCACTCCGTCTCACCACGATGAGCGGAAGACCCGGCGGCCTCAGAAGCAGGACAGCAGCAGCGGATCACGTCCTGCTGGACGGTTTACGTCTGCTGTCCCTCAAGTGACATGAGCCAACATCACAGATTACTTGAGACTAAAATCCAATAACAGTCAAGGTAAATAGCCGAACTTGGCTCTTGTCATCGAAGAACCTGTTAAAATAATAAACTCGCAGATGTAAATTCGTTGATACAGCAAAAAAAATATTGCCATGGGAAAGCTGAAAATATAACAAGAAAAGCATTTAAAAAAAAAAACTTAAGAAATACGTAAAACTGCGATGATCTGTAAATCATCGTTTTGTGTAGAAATTGAAGTTGGCCTAATTCGTTAAACATCGTGAATCGTTTTAAAAGTAAAAAGTCTAATAGCTAGTTCCAGTAATAAAGATCAACAAATTAGATGAATAATAAATGAATATAAATAATAATTGAATCATATGGTTGTGTTGGGGGGCGTGCGCAGCTCGGGAGAACGCGTTCATTGAGCCTACGTCACTGCGTATTGGTTCCGCTGCTCGTTTTTTAGTTTTTTTAGGCCAGCTGGGTCTTTTATTTTAACTTGATCGTTTTAGTTTTTACGTTACGAAGTTTTATTGAAGCATTGTGCTTTTGGGCCACGCATGAAAAAACACGAATGTCAAAAGACTCTACATTTTTATCGGACTCCGTAGCAAGCAACGCCACTATCCGGCGATGTATTCTTTTGTTAACAATTTCTTACCAAAGCTATTTCTCATTTGTGTTCTTTTTAATTAACGCGATTGGTATTAAAAAATAAATCGACGTTGTCTTCATTAGAATACGACGTATGACGTTGATGTGGTCGTGTGCGTATCACGTGAAACATCGGTCACTAGGCAACGACCGCGTAGCTGACGTTCTACAAAACAACAAACATTCGTTTGACGAGCCGCTGGATGAGACGGAGCGATCTTCAGATTTGCCTTTACATTTCTTGACTTTTATTGAACAATTCATTTCGTTAATTCATTCGTTTAACAATACATTTTCATCTGAATTACTGACTGTGCTGTTTTTTTGTCTTGTATTAACATTTCTTGTGAGTTGGCTATTTTTACAGGTCAGATGACATCGTTCGTCGGAGGAGGCTATCGTGCGGCTGGCGTACCGAGGGACCAGATCGCCTCGTTGTTCGTGGGGGACCTTCATCCAGAAGTGTCCGAGTTCATCCTCCATCAGACGTTCAGCCCGTTCGGTCCGATCCAGTCCGTCCGGGTCTGCAGAGACAGGGTGACTCGGCGATCCCTGCGGTATGGTTATGTTAACTTTGTTAACCTCGCCAATGGTAAGTCCTCTCTCCATTCTTCATCTTGACATCTTGGTAAACACATTTTGAATTGAAATTTACAGCCTCGTGTATTTTCCTCCTCGAAGTTGTTTCCTGTAAATCGTCTTTAAATTAAGCTCCATGACGTGTGCCGTATAAATAAACTTGCAATGTCTTGTCTCTTATCAACTCTGTCTTTCAGCCGAGAGTGCCATGGACAACCTGATGTGCCAGGATCTTCTGGGCAGACCCATGCGGATCATGTTCTCCCAGCGGGATTCCACGCTGAGGAAGACTGGGGTCGGGAACATCTTCGTCAAGGGTCTGGCCAGCAGCATCGATGGTGCCCGCCTTCATGACAGCTTCTCGCTTTTTGGGAAGATCCTGTCCTGCAAGGTAATATCCGCAGTTTGATTGTTTCTTATGTAAGGCAGATCATGCGTTGACCTCTGAATTCATCCCCGTGGTCAAGGTGGTCTGCGATGCGAACGGATCCAAAGGCTACGGATTCGTCCACTTTGCCACCCTCGAAGCGGCAGAGAAGGCCATCAAAGCGCTTGATGGCATGCTGTTGGACGACCAGCTAGTGTAAGTGGACCTCAGTTGCGCTTCTTGTACTTTGTCGTGTCTAATCGTATAGAGCTGAGCTCATTCGGTTTTCTCTCTTAAAGGTCCATTGGCCACTTTAAGACCTTTGAAGAGCGTCGCGTCGAGCCGCAGGTCATGGCTCAGGACAACGAGCGGCGCTACCCGGTACCCAAACCCTTTGATCACTTAACAAATCTTTAGTGAATGTTGAAGTGTTCTTTTGTCACCGACTGGATCTTGTCTGTTCGACAGGGGGTGAGTCTGTACGTGCGTAATCTGCCCTATAGCTTCAGTGAGCAGCAGCTGCACAGAGCGTTCTCACCCTTCGGAAGCATCATCAGTGCCAAGGTATGATGCGCGTTGTTTTATTGTGATTAGTGCATAACAATCGAAGTGAAAGACTTCAACGAGTGCTTCACTCTGTGCAGTTGATGATGGAGGCCGGACGCAGCCGAGGGTTCGGATTTGTCAGCTTCTCCACCCTCGAAGATGCGACCACGGCTGCGTCGGTCATGAACGGGCGTGTGGTTGCCGGCAGGGCGTTGCGGGTCACTCTGTCTCGTCACAACGAGCAGAAGACCCAGACCGAGAAGCAGGGCAGCAGCAGTGAATCACTTCCTGCTGGACGGTTTACGTCTGCTCTTCCTCGAGTGAGATGAGCCACTATTACAGGTTACTCGAGTTTTCAAGCCAATAACAATTCACGTAATTAGCTGAACTTCGTTTTATGCATGTGACAGGTCGAAAAGCGCCCTGACGTCCAACCTGAAAACCAGCCGGCGCTTCAGGACGTCAGTCGACAGACAGCGGCGTGCGTCCTCGCTCAGAGTCAGTGGCCTCTTTATGTCTTTCACATTCTGTAAATGATGCTTCGTCAGCCCTTCCTATTCACGTTACTGCTCGCTCCCACGTATTTATGGAGGATCTACATCTTTACCTGTCTACAGGTGAGAGTCTCCGCCCACCCATGCCTGTCGTCCTGTGGGATGGCGTTAATACTCGGCCCCCGCGCCTGCTGGTCTCTCAGGTGCTCCTGGAACACTGGGTCAGTGCTCATGCATCTGGCCTCACTTCGACCACTTCGAGATTACAGAACACAAGTGAGGGGTAGCAGTATTAAAGTAGTAGAGTGATGTATGTTGGTGCGTGCAGGCAAGCCAAGCAGAGTCGGATGTGTCGCGTCCTCTGCGACCGCTCGCCCTGCCTGCACCCAGTGATGATACTGAAGTCTTCACTCACTGTGAGTAGCTTCACGTTTTGTGAATCAGACGTTCGTCATGCTCCTCTTGCATGATCACTTTAGATTGAATAAATCTCAGACAAACCAACACTCATGGAGAGCTTTAATCGCTTCATACTACTGTCTTTTCTCTTGTTTCCCACAGTGTCTCAGATTCCTAAAAGTCTGCCTGACGGTGCAAGAGCTCCAGTCCAAACGCAAGCTCAACAGGTAGAAATGTCTTTTTGAAAAACTTTGGATCGTTCAAAGTTTGAGTTGAATTAAACAATCGCCTACACATCTTTCTCTCTACCGTAACAGCTGGTTGGCTCCTTCACATCGGTCACCATCCACGTGGGGACGCCGGTTCTGGACGACGTTAAACAGATGTTCGGAGTCCAGAAGCCTGAGCTGCCCCACCAGCTGGAGCATCGTGAATCTACAGACAACACGCAGGCATTGTAAGTTTTGGAATTCTGCTGTTAAAACATGGCAATGCATGAATCTGTGCTATGAGGTTGTGCTTGAGCGGACAAAGTTGTAATGTGGCGTGAAATATGACGGCCGTGCTCGCGTTAGTGCGTAACCACTCGTGTTTGTGTTTTTCCAGACAAATGGATCTATGGCAGAACACTCCCAAGGAACAAGACCAACGTGAAGCTTGGATGAACGCGTCAAAGCTGTTCATTGTAAATACCTGTACATAATGTAAATAAAATAGCATGAGAATGAATTTGAGTCGGAATTTTTTTAAGCTTAGACTTTTTATCGATCTGGGCTTTAAGAGCTGCTTTTGTAAACGATATAGATACAGAAAAGTATTTCATCGGCAAACACTTCACTTTACTCTTTATGAATTTGTGTGCCATCTGGAACACTTTGCGTTGCTCATAAAATGCTCCTGCAGCTCAGTTTTGTTAGTAGTGCCAAGGTCAGGAATTAGATTCTCGGGGAACACATGTTGAAAGAATCTACAACTTAAATGCTGCCTGAAGTCACTTTGGATAGAAAAAAACAACCAAGAGACAAACAGCAATTTTAGGAGCTAAGCTTGCTTACGTTTAGTGGGATTTTGCATGACGCTCGGAATGTTACTTGAAAGTTAGTTTGTACGCAATAAAGTTATTAACTCAACAACGTAACAGCGAGTGTCTCATGGCTTTAAACAGCTTTATTTATAGTTCATACAAAACAAGTTTGTGCTTCAGAAACGCAGTGACGTGACGCCATGTGGAAACAACCTACGAACGATGTCATCGGATAACCTGTCAAAATATTACACTCACAAGAGTAAATGAGTTGAGGCAACAAAATACGATAAAAGGCTGAAAATTAAATGAACATTTCTGAATTGAAGTTATCATGCGAAACGGCTTCGGGGAGCAGCAGCTGTACAGAGCGTTCTCGCCCCATGAAGCACCGTCAGTGCCAAGGTGTGATGCTCATTGTTTTATTGTGAGTAGTAGAGAACAATCGAAGTGAAAGACTTCAACGAGTGCTTCCCTCTGTTCAGTTGGTGACGGTGGCCGGAGAAACAGAGGGTTTGGATCGGTCAGCTTCTTCACCCTCAAACATGTGACTACTGCTGCGTGGGTCTTGAACGGGCGTATATGGTTGCCGGCCGGGCGTTGCGGGTCACTCCGTCTCACCACGATGAGCGGAAGACCCGGCGGCCTCAGAAGCAGGACAGCAGCAGCGGATCACGTCCTGCTGGACGGTTTACGTCTGCTGTCCCTCAAGTGACATGAGCCAACATCACAGATTACTTGAGACTAAAATCCAATAACAGTCAAGGTAAATAGCCGAACTTGGCTCTTGTCATCGAAGAACCTGTTAAAATAATAAACTCGCAGATGTAAATTCGTTGATACAGCAAAAAAAATATTGCCATGGGAAAGCTGAAAATATAACAAGAAAAGCATTTAAAAAAAAAAACTTAAGAAATACGTAAAACTGCGATGATCTGTAAATCATCGTTTTGTGTAGAAATTGAAGTTGGCCTAATTCGTTAAACATCGTGAATCGTTTTAAAAGTAAAAAGTCTAATAGCTAGTTCCAGTAATAAAGATCAACAAATTAGATGAATAATAAATGAATATAAATAATAATTGAATCATATGGTTGTGTTGGGGGGCGTGCGCAGCTCGGGAGAACGCGTTCATTGAGCCTACGTCACTGCGTATTGGTTCCGCTGCTCGTTTTTTAGTTTTTTTAGGCCAGCTGGGTCTTTTATTTTAACTTGATCGTTTTAGTTTTTACGTTACGAAGTTTTATTGAAGCATTGTGCTTTTGGGCCACGCATGAAAAAACACGAATGTCAAAAGACTCTACATTTTTATCGGACTCCGTAGCAAGCAACGCCACTATCCGGCGATGTATTCTTTTGTTAACAATTTCTTACCAAAGCTATTTCTCATTTGTGTTCTTTTTAATTAACGCGATTGGTATTAAAAAATAAATCGACGTTGTCTTCATTAGAATACGACGTATGACGTTGATGTGGTCGTGTGCGTATCACGTGAAACATCGGTCACTAGGCAACGACCGCGTAGCTGACGTTCTACAAAACAACAAACATTCGTTTGACGAGCCGCTGGATGAGACGGAGCGATGTTCAGATTTGCCTTTACATTTCTTGACTTTTATTGAACAATTCATTTCGTTAATTCATTCGTTTAACAATACATTTTCATCTGAATTACTGACTGTGCTGTTTTTTTGTCTTGTATTAACATTTCTTGTGAGTTGGCTATTTTTACAGGTCAGATGACATCGTTCGTCGGAGGAGGCTATCGTGCGGCTGGCGTACCGAGGGACCAGATCGCCTCGTTGTTCGTGGGGGACCTTCATCCAGAAGTGTCCGAGTTCATCCTCCATCAGACGTTCAGCCCGTTCGGTCCGATCCAGTCCGTCCGGGTCTGCAGAGACAGGGTGACTCGGCGATCCCTGCGGTATGGTTATGTTAACTTTGTTAACCTCGCCAATGGTAAGTCCTCTCTCCATTCTTCACCTTGACATCTTGGTAAACACATTTTGAATTGAAATTTACAGCCTCGTGTATTTTCCTCCTCGAAGTTGTTTCCTGTAAATCGTCTTTAAATTAAGCTCCATGACGTGTGCCGTATAAATAAACTTGCAATGTCTTGTCTCTTATCAACTCTGTCTTTCAGCCGAGATTGCCATGGACAACCTGATGTGCCAGGATCTTCTGGGCAGACCCATGCGGATCATGTTCTCCCAGCGGGATTCCACGCTGAGGAAGACTGGGGTCGGGAACATCTTCGTCAAGGGTCTGGCCAGCAGCATCGATGGTGCCCGCCTTCATGACAGCTTCTCGCTTTTTGGGAAGATCCTGTCCTGCAAGGTAATATCCGCAGTTTGATTGTTTCTTATGTAAGGCAGATCATGCGTTGACCTCTGAATTCATCCCCGTGGTCAAGGTGGTCTGCGATGCGAACGGATCCAAAGGCTACGGATTCGTCCACTTTGCCACCCTCGAAGCGGCAGAGAAGGCCATCAAAGCGCTTGATGGCATGCTGTTGGACGACCAGCTAGTGTAAGTGGACCTCAGTTGCGCTTCTTGTACTTTGTCGTGTCTAATCGTATAGAGCTGAGCTCATTCGGTTTTCTCTCTTAAAGGTCCATTGGCCACTTTAAGACCTTTGAAGAGCGTCGCGTCGAGCCGCAGGTCATGGCTCAGGACAACGAGCGGCGCTACCCGGTACCCAAACCCTTTGATCACTTAACAAATCTTTAGTGAATGTTGAAGTGTTCTTGTGTCACCGACTGGATCTTGTCTGTTCGACAGGGGGTGAGTCTGTACGTGCGTAATCTGCCCTATAGCTTCAGTGAGCAGCAGCTGCACAGAGCGTTCTCACCCTTCGGAAGCATCATCAGTGCCAAGGTATGATGCGCGTTGTTTTATTGTGATTAGTGCATAACAATCGAAGTGAAAGACTTCAACGAGTGCTTCACTCTGTGCAGTTGATGATGGAGGCCGGACGCAGCCGAGGGTTCGGATTTGTCAGCTTCTCCACCCTCGAAGATGCGACCACGGCTGCGTCGGTCATGAACGGGCGTGTGGTTGCCGGCAGGGCGTTGCGGGTCACTCTGTCTCGTCACAACGAGCAGAAGACCCAGACCGAGAAGCAGGGCAGCAGCAGTGAATCACTTCCTGCTGGACGGTTTACGTCTGCTCTTCCTCGAGTGAGATGAGCCACTATTACAGGTTACTCGAGTTTTCAAGCCAATAACAATTCACGTAATTAGCTGAACTTCGTTTTATGCATGTGACAGGTCGAAAAGCGCCCTGACGTCCAACCTGAAAACCAGCCGGCGCTTCAGGACGTCAGTCGACAGACAGCGGCGTGCGACCTCGCTCAGAGTCAGTGGCCTCTTTATGTCTTTCACATTATGTAAATGATGCTTCGTCAGCCCTTCCTATTCACGTTACTGCTCGCTCCCACGTATTTATGGAGGATCTACATCTTTACCTGTCTACAGGTGAGAGTCTCCGCCCACCCATGCCTGTCGTCCTGTGGGATGGCGTTAATACTCGGCCCCCGCGCCTGCTGGTCTCTCAGGTGCTCCTGGAACACTGGGTCAGTGCTCATGCATCTGGTCTCACTTCGACCACTTCGAGATTACAGAACACAAGTGAGGGGTAGTAGTATTAAAGTAGTAGAGTGATGTATGTTGGTGCGTGCAGGCAAGCCAAGCAGAGTCGGATGTGTCGCGTCCTCTGCGACCGCTCGCCCTGCCTGCACCCAGTGATGATACTGAAGTCTTCACTCACTGTGAGTAGCTTCACGTTTTGTGAATCAGACGTTCGTCATGCTCCTCTTGCATGATCACTTTAGATTGAATAAATCTCAGACAAACCAACACTCATGGAGAGCTTTAATCGCTTCATACTACTGTCTTTTCTCTTGTTTCCCACAGTGTCTCAGATTCCTAAAAGTCTGCCTGACGGTGCAAGAGCTCCAGTCCAAACGCAAGCTCAACAGGTAGAAATGTCTTTTTGAAAAACTTTGGATCGTTCAAAGTTTGAGTTGAATTAAACAATCGCCTACACATCTTTCTCTCTACCGTAACAGCTGGTTGGCTCTTCACATCGGTCACCATCCACGTGGGGACGCCGGTTCTGGACGACGTTAAACAGATGTTCGGAGTCCAGAAGCCTGAGCTGCCCCACCAGCTGGAGCATCGTGAATCTACAGACAACACGCAGGCATTGTAAGTTTTGGAATTCTGCTGTTAAAACATGGCAATGCATGAATCTGTGCTATGAGGTTGTGCTTGAGCGGACAAAGTTGTAATGTGGCGTGAAATAGACGGCCGTGCTCGCGTTAGTGCGTAACCACTCGTGTTTGTGTTTTTCCAGACAAATGGATCTATGGCAGAACACTCCCAAGGAACAAGACCAACGTGAAGCTTGGATGAACGCGTCAAAGCTGTTCATTGTAAATACCTGTACATAATGTAAATAAAATAGCATGAGAATGAATTTGAGTCGGAATTTTTTTAAGCTTAGGACTTTTTATCGATCTGGGCTTTAAGAGCTGCTTTTGTAAACGATATAGATACAGAAAAAGTATTTCATCGGCAAACACTTCACTTTACTCTTTATGAATTTGTGTGCCATCTGGAACACTTTGCGTTGCTCATAAAATGCTCCTGCAGCTCAGTTTTGTTAGTAGTGCCAAGGTCAGGAATTAGATTCTCGGGGAACACATGTTGAAAGAATCTACAACTTAAATGCTGCCCTGAAGTCACTTTGGATAGAAAAAAACAACCAAGAGACAAACAGCAATTTTAGGAGCTAAGCTTGCTTAAGTTTAGTGGGATTTTGCATGACGCTCGGAATGTTACTTGAAAGTTAGTTTGTACGCAATAAAGTTATTAACTCAACAACGTAACAGCGAGTGTCTCATGGCTTTTAAACAGCTTTATTTATAGTTCATACAAAACAAGTTTGTGCTTCAGAAACGCAGTGACGTGACGCCATGTGGAAACAACCTACGAACGATGTCATCGGATAACCTGTCAAAATATTACACTCACAAGAGTAAATGAGTTGAGGCAACAAAATACGATAAAAGGCTGAAAATTAAAATGAACATTTCTGAATTGAAGTTATCATGCGAAACGGCTTCGGGGAGCAGCAGCTGTACAGAGCGTTCTCGCCCATGAAGCACCGTCAGTGCCAAGGTGTGATGCTCATTGTTTTATTGTGAGTAGTAGAGAACAATCGAAGTGAAAGACTTCAACGAGTGCTTCCCTCTGTTCAGTTGGTGACGGTGGCCGGAGAAACAGAGGGTTTGGATCGGTCAGCTTCTTCACCCTCAAACATGTGACTACTGCTGCGTGGGTCTTGAACGGGCGTATATGGTTGCCGGCCGGGCGTTGCGGGTCACTCCGTCTCACCACGATGAGCGGAAGACCCGGCGGGCCTCAGAAGCAGGACAGCAGCAGCGGATCACGTCCTGCTGGACGGTTTACGTCTGCTGTCCCTCAAGTGACATGAGCCAACATCACAGATTACTTGAGACTAAAATCCAATAACAGTCAAGGTAAATAGCCGAACTTGGCTCTTGTCATCGAAGAACCTGTTAAAATAATAAACTCGCAGATGTAAATTCGTTGATACAGCAAAAAAAATATTGCCATGGGAAAGCTGAAAATATAACAAGAAAAGCATTTAAAAAAAAAAACTTAAGAAATACGTAAAACTGCGATGATCTGTAAATCATCGTTTTGTGTAGAAATTGAAGTTGGCCTAATTCGTTTAAACATCGTGAATCGTTTTAAAAGTAAAAAGTCTAATAGCTAGTTCCAGTAATAAGATCAACAAATTAGATGAATAATAAATGAATATAAATAATAATTGAATCATATGGTTGTGTTGGGGGGCGTGCGCAGCTCGGGAGAACGCGTTCATTGAGCCTACGTCACTGCGTATTGGTTCCGCTGCTCGTTTTTTAGTTTTTTTAGGCCAGCTGGGTCTTTTATTTTAACTTGATCGTTTTAGTTTTTACGTTACGAAGTTTTATTGAAGCATTGTGCTTTTGGGCCACGCATGAAAAAACACGAATGTCAAAAGACTCTACATTTTTATCGGACTCCGTAGCAAGCAACGCCACTATCCGGCGATGTATTCTTTTGTTAACAATTTCTTACCAAAGCTATTTCTCATTTGTGTTCTTTTTAATTAACGCGATTGGTATTAAAAATAAATCGACGTTGTCTTCATTAGAATACGACGTATGACGTTGATGTGGTCGTGTGCGTATCACGTGAAACATCGGTCACTAGGCAACGACCGCGTAGCTGACGTTCTACAAAACAACAAACATTCGTTTGACGAGCCGCTGGATGAGACGGAGCGATCTTCAGATTTGCCTTTACATTTCTTGACTTTTATTGAACAATTCATTTCGTTAATTCATTCGTTTAACAATACATTTTCATCTGAATTACTGACTGTGCTGTTTTTTTGTCTTGTATTAACATTTCTTGTGAGTTGGCTATTTTTACAGGTCAGATGACATCGTTCGTCGGAGGAGGCTATCGTGCGGCTGGCGTACCGAGGGACCAGATCGCCTCGTTGTTCGTGGGGGACCTTCATCCAGAAGTGTCCGAGTTCATCCTCCATCAGACGTTCAGCCCGTTCGGTCCGATCCAGTCCGTCCGGGTCTGCAGAGACAGGGTGACTCGGCGATCCTGCGGTATGGTTATGTTAACTTTGTTAACCTCGCCAATGGTAAGTCCTCTCTCCATTCTTCACCTTGACATCTTGGTAAACACATTTTGAATTGAAATTTACAGCCTCGTGTATTTTCCTCCTCGAAGTTGTTTCCTGTAAATCGTCTTTAAATTAAGCTCCATGACGTGTGCCGTATAAATAAACTTGCAATGTCTTGTCTCTTATCAACTCTGTCTTTCAGCCGAGAGTGCCATGGACAACCTGATGTGCCAGGATCTTCTGGGCAGACCCATGCGGATCATGTTCTCCCAGCGGGATTCCACGCTGAGGAAGACTGGGGTCGGGAACATCTTCGTCAAGGGTCTGGCCAGCAGCATCGATGGTGCCCGCCCTTCATGACAGCTTCTCGCTTTTTGGGAAGATCCTGTCCTGCAAGGTAATATCCGCAGTTTGATTGTTTCTTATGTAAGGCAGATCATGCGTTGACCTCTGAATTCATCCCCGTGGTCAAGGTGGTCTGCGATGCGAAACGGATCCAAAGGCTACGGATTCGTCCACTTTGCCACCCTCGAAGCGGCAGAGAAGGCCATCAAAGCGCTTGATGGCATGCTGTTGGACGACCAGCTAGTGTAAGTGGACCTCAGTTGCGCTTCTTGTACTTTGTCGTGTCTAATCGTATAGAGCTGAGCTCATTCGGTTTTCTCTCTTAAAGGTCCATTGGCCACTTTAAGACCTTTGAAGAGCGTCGCGTCGAGCCGCAGGTCATGGCTCAGGACAACGAGTGTGCGCTACCCGGTACCCAAACCCTTTGATCACTTAACAAATCTTTAGTGAATGTTGAAGTGTTCTTGTGTCACCGACTGGATCTTGTCTGTTCGACAGGGGGTGAGTCTGTACGTGCGTAATCTGCCCTATAGCTTCAGTGAGCAGCAGCTGCACAGAGCGTTCTCACCCTTCGGAAGCATCATCAGTGCCAAGGTATGATGCGCGTTGTTTTATTGTGATTAGTGCATAACAATCGAAGTGAAAGACTTCAACGAGTGCTTCACTCTGTGCAGTTGATGATGGAGGCCGGACGCAGCCGAGGGTTTGGATTTGTCAGCTTCTCCACCCTCGAAGATGCGACCACGGCTGCGTCGGTCATGAACGGGCGTTGTGGTTGCCGGCAGGGCGTTGCGGGTCACTCTGTCTCGTCACAACGAGCAGAAGACCCAGACCGAGAAGCAGGGCAGCAGCAGTGAATCACTTCCTGCTGGACGGTTTACGTCTGCTCTTCCTCGAGTGAGATGAGCCACTATTACAGGTTACTCGAGTTTTCAAGCCAATAACAATTCACGTAATTAGCTGAACTTCGTTTTATGCATGTGACAGGTCGAAAAGCGCCCTGACGTCCAACCTGAAAACCAGCCGGCGCTTCAGGACGTCAGTCGACAGACAGCGGCGTGCGTCCTCGCTCAGAGTCAGTGGCCTCTTTATGTCTTTCACATTCTGTAAATGATGCTTCGTCAGCCCTTCCTATTCACGTTACTGTTCGCTCCCACGTATTTATGGAGGATCTACATCTTTACCTGTCTACAGGTGAGAGTCTCCGCCCACCCATGCCTGTCGTCCTGTGGGATGGCGTTAATACTCGGCCCCCGCGCCTGCTGGTCTCTCAGGTGCTCCTGGAACACTGGGTCAGTGCTCATGCATCTGGTCTCACTTCGACCACTTCGAGATTACAGAACACAAGTGAGGGGTAGTAGTATTAAAGTAGTAGAGTGATGTATGTTGGTGCGTGCAGGCAAGCCAAGCAGAGTCGGATGTGTCGCGTCCTCTGCGACCGCTCGCCCTGCCTGCACCCAGTGATGATACTGAAGTCTTCACTCACTGTGAGTAGCTTCACGTTTTGTGAATCAGACGTTCGTCATGCTCCTCTTGCATGATCACTTTAGATTGAATAAATCTCAGACAAACCAACACTCATGGAGAGCTTTAATCGCTTCATACTACTGTCTTTTCTCTTGTTTCCCACAGTGTCTCAGATTCCTAAAAGTCTGCCTGACGGTGCAAGAGCTCCAGTCCAAACGCAAGCTCAACAGGTAGAAATGTCTTTTTGAAAAACTTTGGATCGTTCAAAGTTTGAGTTGAAATAAACAATCGCCTACACATCTTTCTCTCTACCGTAACAGCTGGTTGGCCCTTCACATCGGTCACCATCCACGTGGGGACGCCGGGTTCTGGACGACGGTTAAACAGATGTTCGGAGTCCAGAAGCCTGAGCTGCCCCACCAGCTGGAGCATCGTGAATCTACAGACAACACGCAGGCATTGTAAGTTTTGGAATTCTGCTGTTAAAACATGGCAATGCATGAATCTGTGCTATGAGGTTGTGCTTGAGCGGACAAAGTTGTAATGTGGCGTGAAATATGACGGCCGTGCTCGCGTTAGTGTGTAACCACTCGTGTTTGTGTTTTTCCAGACAAATGGATCTATGGCAGAACACTCCCAAGGAACAAGACCAACGTGAAGCTTGGATGAACGCGTCAAAGCGTTCATTGTAAATACCTGTACATAATGTAAATAAAATAGCATGAGAATGAATTTGAGTCGGAATTTTTTTAAGCTTAGACTTTTTATCGATCTGGGCTTTAAGAGCTGCTTTTGTAAACGATATAGATACAGAAAAGTATTTCATCGGCAAACACTTCACTTTACTCTTTATGAATTTGTGTGCCATCTGGAACACTTTGCGTTGCTCATAAAATGCTCCTGCAGCTCAGTTTTGTTAGTAGTGCAAGGTCAGGAATTAGATTCTCGGGGAACACATGTTGAAAGAATCTACAACTTAAATGCTGCCCGAAGTCACTTTGGATAGAAAAAAACAACCAAGAGACAAACAGCAATTTTAGGAGCTAAGCTTGCTTACGTTTAGTGGGATTTTGCATGACGCTCGGAATGTTACTTGAAAGTTAGTTTGTACGCAATAAAGTTATTAACTCAACAACGTAACAGCGAGTGTCTCATGGCTTTAAAACAGCTTTATTTATAGTTCATACAAAACAAGTTTGTGCTTCAGAAACGCAGTGACGTGACGCCATGTGGAAACAACCTACGAACGATGTCATCGGATAACCTGTCAAAATATTACACTCACAAGAGTAAATGAGTTGAGGCAACAAAATACGATAAAAGGCTGAAAATTAAATGAACATTTCTGAATTGAAGTTATCATGCGAAACGGCTTCGGGGAGCAGCAGCTGTACAGAGCGTTCTCGCCCCATGAAGCACCGTCAGTGCCAAGGTGTGATGCTCATTGTTTTATTGTGAGTAGTAGAGAACAATCGAAGTGAAAGACTTCAACGAGTGCTTCCCTCTGTTCAGTTGGTGACGGTGGCCGGAGAAACAGAGGGTTTGGATCGGTCAGCTTCTTCACCCTCAAACATGTGACTACTGCTGCGTGGGTCTTGAACGGGCGTATATGGTTGCCGGCCGGGCGTTGCGGGTCACTCCGTCTCACCACGATGAGCGGAAGACCCGGCGGCCTCAGAAGCAGGACAGCAGCAGCGGATCACGTCCTGCTGGACGGTTTACCGTCTGCTGTCCTCAAGTGACAAGAGCCAACATCACAGATTACTTGAGACTAAATCCAATAACAGTCAAGGTAAATAGCCGAACTTGGCTCTTGTCATCGAAGAACCTGTTAAAATAATAAACTCGCAGATGTAAATTCGTTGATACAGCAAAAAAAATATTGCCATGGGAAAGCTGAAAATATAACAAGAAAAGCATTTAAAAAAAAAAACTTAAGAAATACGTAAAACTGCGATGATCTGTAAATCATCGTTTTGTGTTAGAAATTGAAGTTGGCCTAATTCGTTAAACATCGTGAATCGTTTTAAAAGTAAAAAGTCTAATAGCTAGTTCCAGTAATAAAGATCAACAAATTAGATGAATAATAAATGAATATAAATAATAATTGAATTCATATGGTTGTGTTGGGGGGCGTGCGCAGCTCGGGAGAACGCGTTCATTGAGCCTACGTCACTGCGTATTGGTTCCGCTGCTCGTTTTTTAGTTTTTTTAGGCCAGCTGGGTCTTTTATTTTAACTTGATCGTTTTAGTTTTTACGTTACGAAGTTTTATTGAAGCATTGTGCTTTGGGCCACGCATGAAAAAACACGAATGTCAAAAGACTCTACATTTTTATCGGACTCCGTAGCAAGCAACGCCACTATCCGGCGATGTATTCTTTTGTTAACAATTTCTTACCAAAGCTATTTCTCATTTGTGTTCTTTTTAATTAACGCGATTGGTATTAAAAAATAATCGACGTTGTCTTCATTAGAATACGACGTATGACGTTGATGTGGTCGTGTGCGTATCACGTGAAACATCGGTCACTAGGCAACGACCGCGTAGCTGACGTTCTACAAAACAACAAACATTCGTTGGACGAGGCCGCTGGATGAGACGGAGCGATCTTCAGATTTGCCTTTACATTTCTTGACTTTTATTGAACAATTCATTTCGTTAATTCATTCGTTTAACAATACATTTTCATCTGAATTACTGACTGTGCTGTTTTTTTGTCTTGTATTAACATTTCTTGTGAGTTGGCTATTTTTACAGGTCAGATGACATCGTTCGTCGGAGGAGGCTATCGTGCGGCTGGCGTACCGAGGGACCAGATCGCCTCGTTGTTCGTGGGGGACCTTCATCCAGAAGTGTCCGAGTTCATCCTCCATCAGACGTTCAGCCCGTTCGGTCCGATCCAGTCCGTCCGGGTCTGCAGAGACAGGGTGACTCGGCGATCCCTGCGGTATGGTTATGTTAACTTTGTTAACCTCGCCAATGGTAAGTCCTCTCTCCATTCTTCACCTTGACATCTTGGTAAACACATTTTGAATTGAAATTTACAGCCTCGTGTATTTTCCTCCTCGAAGTTGTTTCCTGTAAATCGTCTTTAAATTAAGCTCCATGACGTGTGCCGTATAAATAAACTTGCAATGTCTTGTCTCTTATCAACTCTGTCTTTTCAGCCGAGAGTGCCATGGACAACCTGATGTGCCAGGATCTTCTGGGCAGACCATGCGGATCATGTTCTCCCAGCGGGATTCCACGCTGAGGAAGACTGGGGTCGGGAACATCTTCGTCAAGGGTCTGGCCAGCAGCATCGATGGTGCCCGCCTTCATGACAGCTTCTCGCTTTTTGGGAAGATCCTGTCCTGCAAGGTAATATCCGCAGTTTGATTGTTTCTTATGTAAGGCAGATCATGCGTTGACCTCTGAATTCATCCCCGTGGTCAAGGTGGTCTGCGATGCGAACGGATCCAAAGGCTACGGATTCGTCCACTTTGCCACCCTCGAAGCGGCAGAGAAGGCATCAAAGCGCTTGATGGCATGCTGTTGGACGACCAGCTAGTGTAAGTGGACCTCAGTGCGCTTCTTGTACTTTGTCGTGTCTAATCGTATAGAGCTGAGCTCATTCGGTTTTCTTCTCTTAAAGGTCCATTGGCCACTTTAAGACCTTTGAAGAGCGTCGCGTCGAGCCGCAGGTCATGGCTCAGGACAACGAGCGGCGCTACCCGGTACCCAAACCCTTTGATCACTTAACAAATCTTAGTGAATGTTGAAGTGTTCTTGTGTCACCGACTGGATCTTGTCTGTTCGACAGGGGGTGAGTCTGTACGTGCGTAATCTGCCCTATAGCTTCAGTGAGCAGCAGCTGCACAGAGCGTTCTCACCCTTCGGAAGCATCATCAGTGCCAAGGTATGATGCGCGTTGTTTTATTGTGATTAGTGCATAACAATCGAAGTGAAAGACTTCAACGAGTGCTTCACTCTGTGCAGTTGATGATGGAGGCCGGACGCAGCCGAGGGGTTTCGGATTTGTCAGCTTCTCCACCCTCGAAGATGCGACCACGGCTGCGTCGGTCATGAACGGGGTGTGGTTGCCGGCTGGGCGTTGCGGGTCACTCTGTCTCGTCACAACGAGCAGAAGACCCAGACCGAGAAGCAGGGCAGCAGCAGTGAATCACTTCCTGCTGGACGGTTTACGTCTGCTCTTCTCGAGTGTGATGAGCCACTATTACAGGTTACTCGAGTTTTCCAAGCCAATAACAATTCACGTAATTAGCTGAACTTCGTTTTATGCTAGTGACAGGTCGAAAAGCGCCCTGACGTCCAACCTGAAAAACCAGCCGGCGCTTCAGGACGTCAGTCGACAGACAGCGGGCGTGCGTCCTCGCTCAGAGTCAGTGGCCTCTTTATGTCTTTCACATTCTGTAAATGATGCTTCGTCAGCCCTTCCTATTCACGTTACTGTTCGCTCCCACGTATTTATGGAGGATCTACATCTTTACCTGTCTACAGGTGAGAGTCTCCGCCCACCCATGCCTGTCGTCCTGTGGGATGGCGTTAATACTCGGCCCCCGCGCCTGCTGGTCTCTCAGGTGCTCCTGGAACACTGGGTCAGTGCTCATGCATCTGGTCTCACTTCGACCACTTCGAGATTACAGAACACAAGTGAGGGTAGTAGTATTAAAGTAGTAGAGTGATGTATGTTGGTGCGTGCAGGCAAGCCAAGCAGAGTCGGATGTGTCGCGTCCTCTGCGACCGCTCGCCCTGCCTGCACCCAGTGATGATACTGAAGTCTTCACTCACTGTGAGTAGCTTCACGTTTTGTGAATCAGACGTTCGTCATGCTCCTCTTGCATGATCACTTTAGATTGAATATATCTCAGACAAACCAACACTCATGGAGAGCTTTAATCGCTTCATACTACTGTCTTTTCTCTTGTTTCCCACAGTGTCTCAGATTCCTAAAAGTCTGCCTGACGGTGCAAGAGCTCCAGTCCAAACGCAAGCTCAACAGGTAGAAATGTCTTTTTGAAAAACTTTGGATCGTTCAAAGTTTGAGTTGAATTAAACAATCGCCTACACTCTTTCTCTCTACCGTAACAGCTGGTTGGCTCTTCACATCGGTCACCCATCCACGTGGGGACGCCGGTTCTGGACGACGTTAAACAGATGTTCGGAGTCCAGAAGCCTGAGCTGCCCCACCAGCTGGAGCATCGTGAATCTACAGACAACACGCAGGCATTGTAAGTTTTGGAATTCTGCTGTTAAAACATGGCAATGCATGAATCTGTGCTATGAGGTTGTGCTTGAGCGGACAAAGTTGTAATGTGGCGTGAAATATGACGGCCGTGCTCGCGTTAGTGTGTAACCACTCGTGTTTGTGTTTTTCCAGACAAATGGATCTATGGCAGAACACTCCCAAGGAACAAGACCAACGTGAAGCTTGGATGAACGCGTCAAAGCTGTTCATTGTAAATACCTGTACATAATGTAAATAAAATAGCATGAGAATGAATTTGAGTCGGAATTTTTTTAAGCTTAGACTTTTTATCGATCTGGGCTTTAAGAGCTGCTTTTGTAAACGATATAGATACAGAAAAGTATTTCATCGGCAAACACTTCACTTTACTCTTTATGAATTTGTGTGCCATCTGGAACACTTTGCGTTGCTCATAAAATGCTCCTGCAGCTCAGTTTTGTTAGTAGTGCCAAGGTCAGGAATTAGATTCTCGGGGAACACATGTTGAAAGAATCTACAACTTAAATGCTGCCCGAAGTCACTTTGGATAGAAAAAAACAACCAAGAGACAAACAGCAATTTTAGGAGCTAAGCTTGCTTACGTTTAGTGGGATTTTGCATGACGCTCGGAATGTTACTTGAAAGTTAGTTTGTACGCAATAAAGTTATTAACTCAACAACGTAACAGCGAGTGTCTCATGGCTTTAAACAGCTTTATTTATAGTTCATACAAAACAAGTTTGTGCTTCAGAAACGCAGTGACGTGACGCCATGTGGAAACAACCTACGAACGATGTCATCGGATAACCTGTCAAAATATTACACTCACAAGAGTAAATGAGTTGAGGCAACAAAATACGATAAAAGGCTGAAAATTAAATGAACATTTCTGAATTGAAGTTATCATGCGAAACGGCTTCGGGGAGCAGCAGCTGTACAGAGCGTTCTCGCCCCATGAAGCACCGTCAGTGCCAAGGTGTGATGCTCATTGTTTTATTGTGAGTAGTAGAGAACAATCGAAGTGAAAGACTTCAACGAGTGCTTCCCTCTGTTCAGTTGGTGACGGTGGCCGGAGAAACAGAGGGTTTGGATCGGTCAGCTTCTTCACCCTCAAACATGTGACTACTGCTGCGTGGGTCTTGAACGGGCGTATATGGTTGCCGGCCGGGCGTTGCGGGTCACTCCGTCTCACCACGATGAGCGGAAGACCCGGCGGCCTCAGAAGCAGGACAGCAGCAGCGGATCACGTCCTGCTGGACGGTTTACGTCTGCTGTCCCTCAAGTGACATGAGCCAACATCACAGATTACTTGAGACTAAAATCCAATAACAGTCAAGGTAAATAGCCGAACTTGGCTCTTGTCATCGAAGAACCTGTTAAAATAATAAACTCGCAGATGTAAATTCGTTGATACAGCAAAAAAAATATTGCCATGGGAAAGCTGAAAATATAACAAGAAAAGCATTTAAAAAAAAAAACTTAAGAAATACGTAAAACTGCGATGATCTGTAAATCATCGTTTTGTGTAGAAATTGAAGTTGGCCTAATTCGTTAAACATCGTGAATCGTTTTAAAAGTAAAAAGTCTAATAGCTAGTTCCAGTAATAAAGATCAACAAATTAGATGAATAATAAATGAATATAAATAATAATTGAATCATATGGTTGTGTTGGGGGGCGTGCGCAGCTCGGGAGAACGCGTTCATTGAGCCTACGTCACTGCGTATTGGTTCCGCTGCTCGTTTTTTAGTTTTTTTAGGCCAGCTGGGTCTTTTATTTTAACTTGATCGTTTTAGTTTTTACGTTACGAAGTTTTATTGAAGCATTGTGCTTTTGGGCCACGCATGAAAAAACACGAATGTCAAAAGACTCTACATTTTTATCGGACTCCGTAGCAAGCAACGCCACTATCCGGCGATGTATTCTTTTGTTAACAATTTCTTACCAAAGCTATTTCTCATTTGTGTTCTTTTTAATTAACGCGATTGGTATTAAAAAATAAATCGACGTTGTCTTCATTAGAATACGACGTATGACGTTGATGTGGTCGTGTGCGTATCACGTGAAACATCGGTCACTAGGCAACGACCGCGTAGCTGACGTTCTACAAAACAACAAACATTCGTTTGACGAGCCGCTGGATGAGACGGAGCGATCTTCAGATTTGCCTTTACATTTCTTGACTTTTATTGAACAATTCATTTCGTTAATTCATTCGTTTAACAATACATTTTCATCTGAATTACTGACTGTGCTGTTTTTTTGTCTTGTATTAACATTTCTTGTGAGTTGGCTATTTTTACAGGTCAGATGACATCGTTCGTCGGAGGAGGCTATCGTGCGGCTGGCGTACCGAGGGACCAGATCGCCTCGTTGTTCGTGGGGGACCTTCATCCAGAAGTGTCCGAGTTCATCCTCCATCAGACGTTCAGCCCGTTCGGTCCGATCCAGTCCGTCCGGGTCTGCAGAGACAGGGTGACTCGGCGATCCCTGCGGTATGGTTATGTTAACTTTGTTAACCTCGCCAATGGTAAGTCCTCTCTCCATTCTTCACCTTGACATCTTGGTAAACACATTTTGAATTGAAATTTACAGCCTCGTGTATTTTCCTCCTCGAAGTTGTTTCCTGTAAATCGTCTTTAAATTAAGCTCCATGACGTGTGCCGTATAAATAAACTTGCAATGTCTTGTCTCTTATCAACTCTGTCTTTCAGCCGAGAGTGCCATGGACAACCTGATGTGCCAGGATCTTCTGGGCAGACCCATGCGGATCATGTTCTCCCAGCGGGATTCCACGCTGAGGAAGACTGGGGTCGGGAACATCTTCGTCAAGGGTCTGGCCAGCAGCATCGATGGTGCCCGCCTTCATGACAGCTTCTCGCTTTTTGGGAAGATCCTGTCCTGCAAGGTAATATCCGCAGTTTGATTGTTTCTTATGTAAGGCAGATCATGCGTTGACCTCTGAATTCATCCCCGTGGTCAAGGTGGTCTGCGATGCGAACGGATCCAAAGGCTACGGATTCGTCCACTTTGCCACCCTCGAAGCGGCAGAGAAGGCCATCAAAGCGCTTGATGGCATGCTGTTGGACGACCAGCTAGTGTAAGTGGACCTCAGTTGCGCTTCTTGTACTTTGTCGTGTCTAATCGTATAGAGCTGAGCTCATTCGGTTTTCTCTCTTAAAGGTCCATTGGCCACTTTAAGACCTTTGAAGAGCGTCGCGTCGAGCCGCAGGTCATGGCTCAGGACAACGAGCGGCGCTACCCGGTACCCAAACCCTTTGATCACTTAACAAATCTTTAGTGAATGTTGAAGTGTTCTTGTGTCACCGACTGGATCTTGTCTGTTCGACAGGGGGTGAGTCTGTACGTGCGTAATCTGCCCTATAGCTTCAGTGAGCAGCAGCTGCACAGAGCGTTCTCACCCTTCGGAAGCATCATCAGTGCCAAGGTATGATGCGCGTTGTTTTATTGTGATTAGTGCATAACAATCGAAGTGAAAGACTTCAACGAGTGCTTCACTCTGTGCAGTTGATGATGGAGGCCGGACGCAGCCGAGGGTTCGGATTTGTCAGCTTCTCCACCCTCGAAGATGCGACCACGGCTGCGTCGGTCATGAACGGGCGTGTGGTTGCCGGCAGGGCGTTGCGGGTCACTCTGTCTCGTCACAACGAGCAGAAGACCCAGACCGAGAAGCAGGGCAGCAGCAGTGAATCACTTCCTGCTGGACGGTTTACGTCTGCTCTTCCTCGAGTGAGATGAGCCACTATTACAGGTTACTCGAGTTTTCAAGCCAATAACAATTCACGTAATTAGCTGAACTTCGTTTTATGCATGTGACAGGTCGAAAAGCGCCCTGACGTCCAACCTGAAAACCAGCCGGCGCTTCAGGACGTCAGTCGACAGACAGCGGCGTGCGTCCTCGCTCAGAGTCAGTGGCCTCTTTATGTCTTTCACATTCTGTAAATGATGCTTCGTCAGCCCTTCCTATTCACGTTACTGTTCGCTCCCACGTATTTATGGAGGATCTACATCTTTACCTGTCTACAGGTGAGAGTCTCCGCCCACCCATGCCTGTCGTCCTGTGGGATGGCGTTAATACTCGGCCCCCGCGCCTGCTGGTCTCTCAGGTGCTCCTGGAACACTGGGTCAGTGCTCATGCATCTGGTCTCACTTCGACCACTTCGAGATTACAGAACACAAGTGAGGGGTAGTAGTATTAAAGTAGTAGAGTGATGTATGTTGGTGCGTGCAGGCAAGCCAAGCAGAGTCGGATGTGTCGCGTCCTCTGCGACCGCTCGCCCTGCCTGCACCCAGTGATGATACTGAAGTCTTCACTCACTGTGAGTAGCTTCACGTTTTGTGAATCAGACGTTCGTCATGCTCCTCTTGCATGATCACTTTAGATTGAATAAATCTCAGACAAACCAACACTCATGGAGAGCTTTAATCGCTTCATACTACTGTCTTTTCTCTTGTTTCCCACAGTGTCTCAGATTCCTAAAAGTCTGCCTGACGGTGCAAGAGCTCCAGTCCAAACGCAAGCTCAACAGGTAGAAATGTCTTTTTGAAAAACTTTGGATCGTTCAAAGTTTGAGTTGAATTAAACAATCGCCTACACATCTTTCTCTCTACCGTAACAGCTGGTTGGCTCTTCACATCGGTCACCATCCACGTGGGGACGCCGGTTCTGGACGACGTTAAACAGATGTTCGGAGTCCAGAAGCCTGAGCTGCCCCACCAGCTGGAGCATCGTGAATCTACAGACAACACGCAGGCATTGTAAGTTTTGGAATTCTGCTGTTAAAACATGGCAATGCATGAATCTGTGCTATGAGGTTGTGCTTGAGCGGACAAAGTTGTAATGTGGCGTGAAATATGACGGCCGTGCTCGCGTTAGTGTGTAACCACTCGTGTTTGTGTTTTTCCAGACAAATGGATCTATGGCAGAACACTCCCAAGGAACAAGACCAACGTGAAGCTTGGATGAACGCGTCAAAGCTGTTCATTGTAAATACCTGTACATAATGTAAATAAAATAGCATGAGAATGAATTTGAGTCGGAATTTTTTTAAGCTTAGACTTTTTATCGATCTGGGCTTTAAGAGCTGCTTTTGTAAACGATATAGATACAGAAAAGTATTTCATCGGCAAACACTTCACTTTACTCTTTATGAATTTGTGTGCCATCTGGAACACTTTGCGTTGCTCATAAAATGCTCCTGCAGCTCAGTTTTGTTAGTAGTGCCAAGGTCAGGAATTAGATTCTCGGGGAACACATGTTGAAAGAATCTACAACTTAAATGCTGCCCGAAGTCACTTTGGATAGAAAAAAACAACCAAGAGACAAACAGCAATTTTAGGAGCTAAGCTTGCTTACGTTTAGTGGGATTTTGCATGACGCTCGGAATGTTACTTGAAAGTTAGTTTGTACGCAATAAAGTTATTAACTCAACAACGTAACAGCGAGTGTCTCATGGCTTTAAACAGCTTTATTTATAGTTCATACAAAACAAGTTTGTGCTTCAGAAACGCAGTGACGTGACGCCATGTGGAAACAACCTACGAACGATGTCATCGGATAACCTGTCAAAATATTACACTCACAAGAGTAAATGAGTTGAGGCAACAAAATACGATAAAAGGCTGAAAATTAAATGAACATTTCTGAATTGAAGTTATCATGCGAAACGGCTTCGGGGAGCAGCAGCTGTACAGAGCGTTCTCGCCCCATGAAGCACCGTCAGTGCCAAGGTGTGATGCTCATTGTTTTATTGTGAGTAGTAGAGAACAATCGAAGTGAAAGACTTCAACGAGTGCTTCCCTCTGTTCAGTTGGTGACGGTGGCCGGAGAAACAGAGGGTTTGGATCGGTCAGCTTCTTCACCCTCAAACATGTGACTACTGCTGCGTGGGTCTTGAACGGGCGTATATGGTTGCCGGCCGGGCGTTGCGGGTCACTCCGTCTCACCACGATGAGCGGAAGACCCGGCGGCCTCAGAAGCAGGACAGCAGCAGCGGATCACGTCCTGCTGGACGGTTTACGTCTGCTGTCCCTCAAGTGACATGAGCCAACATCACAGATTACTTGAGACTAAAATCCAATAACAGTCAAGGTAAATAGCCGAACTTGGCTCTTGTCATCGAAGAACCTGTTAAAATAATAAACTCGCAGATGTAAATTCGTTGATACAGCAAAAAAAATATTGCCATGGGAAAGCTGAAAATATAACAAGAAAAGCATTTAAAAAAAAAAACTTAAGAAATACGTAAAACTGCGATGATCTGTAAATCATCGTTTTGTGTAGAAATTGAAGTTGGCCTAATTCGTTAAACATCGTGAATCGTTTTAAAAGTAAAAAGTCTAATAGCTAGTTCCAGTAATAAAGATCAACAAATTAGATGAATAATAAATGAATATAAATAATAATTGAATCATATGGTTGTGTTGGGGGGCGTGCGCAGCTCGGGAGAACGCGTTCATTGAGCCTACGTCACTGCGTATTGGTTCCGCTGCTCGTTTTTTAGTTTTTTTAGGCCAGCTGGGTCTTTTATTTTAACTTGATCGTTTTAGTTTTTACGTTACGAAGTTTTATTGAAGCATTGTGCTTTTGGGCCACGCATGAAAAAACACGAATGTCAAAAGACTCTACATTTTTATCGGACTCCGTAGCAAGCAACGCCACTATCCGGCGATGTATTCTTTTGTTAACAATTTCTTACCAAAGCTATTTCTCATTTGTGTTCTTTTTAATTAACGCGATTGGTATTAAAAAATAAATCGACGTTGTCTTCATTAGAATACGACGTATGACGTTGATGTGGTCGTGTGCGTATCACGTGAAACATCGGTCACTAGGCAACGACCGCGTAGCTGACGTTCTACAAAACAACAAACATTCGTTTGACGAGCCGCTGGATGAGACGGAGCGATCTTCAGATTTGCCTTTACATTTCTTGACTTTTATTGAACAATTCATTTCGTTAATTCATTCGTTTAACAATACATTTTCATCTGAATTACTGACTGTGCTGTTTTTTTGTCTTGTATTAACATTTCTTGTGAGTTGGCTATTTTTACAGGTCAGATGACATCGTTCGTCGGAGGAGGCTATCGTGCGGCTGGCGTACCGAGGGACCAGATCGCCTCGTTGTTCGTGGGGGACCTTCATCCAGAAGTGTCCGAGTTCATCCTCCATCAGACGTTCAGCCCGTTCGGTCCGATCCAGTCCGTCCGGGTCTGCAGAGACAGGGTGACTCGGCGATCCCTGCGGTATGGTTATGTTAACTTTGTTAACCTCGCCAATGGTAAGTCCTCTCTCCATTCTTCACCTTGACATCTTGGTAAACACATTTTGAATTGAAATTTACAGCCTCGTGTATTTTCCTCCTCGAAGTTGTTTCCTGTAAATCGTCTTTAAATTAAGCTCCATGACGTGTGCCGTATAAATAAACTTGCAATGTCTTGTCTCTTATCAACTCTGTCTTTCAGCCGAGAGTGCCATGGACAACCTGATGTGCCAGGATCTTCTGGGCAGACCCATGCGGATCATGTTCTCCCAGCGGGATTCCACGCTGAGGAAGACTGGGGTCGGGAACATCTTCGTCAAGGGTCTGGCCAGCAGCATCGATGGTGCCCGCCTTCATGACAGCTTCTCGCTTTTTGGGAAGATCCTGTCCTGCAAGGTAATATCCGCAGTTTGATTGTTTCTTATGTAAGGCAGATCATGCGTTGACCTCTGAATTCATCCCCGTGGTCAAGGTGGTCTGCGATGCGAACGGATCCAAAGGCTACGGATTCGTCCACTTTGCCACCCTCGAAGCGGCAGAGAAGGCCATCAAAGCGCTTGATGGCATGCTGTTGGACGACCAGCTAGTGTAAGTGGACCTCAGTTGCGCTTCTTGTACTTTGTCGTGTCTAATCGTATAGAGCTGAGCTCATTCGGTTTTCTCTCTTAAAGGTCCATTGGCCACTTTAAGACCTTTGAAGAGCGTCGCGTCGAGCCGCAGGTCATGGCTCAGGACAACGAGCGGCGCTACCCGGTACCCAAACCCTTTGATCACTTAACAAATCTTTAGTGAATGTTGAAGTGTTCTTGTGTCACCGACTGGATCTTGTCTGTTCGACAGGGGGTGAGTCTGTACGTGCGTAATCTGCCCTATAGCTTCAGTGAGCAGCAGCTGCACAGAGCGTTCTCACCCTTCGGAAGCATCATCAGTGCCAAGGTATGATGCGCGTTGTTTTATTGTGATTAGTGCATAACAATCGAAGTGAAAGACTTCAACGAGTGCTTCACTCTGTGCAGTTGATGATGGAGGCCGGACGCAGCCGAGGGTTCGGATTTGTCAGCTTCTCCACCCTCGAAGATGCGACCACGGCTGCGTCGGTCATGAACGGGCGTGTGGTTGCCGGCAGGGCGTTGCGGGTCACTCTGTCTCGTCACAACGAGCAGAAGACCCAGACCGAGAAGCAGGGCAGCAGCAGTGAATCACTTCCTGCTGGACGGTTTACGTCTGCTCTTCCTCGAGTGAGATGAGCCACTATTACAGGTTACTCGAGTTTTCAAGCCAATAACAATTCACGTAATTAGCTGAACTTCGTTTTATGCATGTGACAGGTCGAAAAGCGCCCTGACGTCCAACCTGAAAACCAGCCGGCGCTTCAGGACGTCAGTCGACAGACAGCGGCGTGCGTCCTCGCTCAGAGTCAGTGGCCTCTTTATGTCTTTCACATTCTGTAAATGATGCTTCGTCAGCCCTTCCTATTCACGTTACTGTTCGCTCCCACGTATTTATGGAGGATCTACATCTTTACCTGTCTACAGGTGAGAGTCTCCGCCCACCCATGCCTGTCGTCCTGTGGGATGGCGTTAATACTCGGCCCCCGCGCCTGCTGGTCTCTCAGGTGCTCCTGGAACACTGGGTCAGTGCTCATGCATCTGGTCTCACTTCGACCACTTCGAGATTACAGAACACAAGTGAGGGGTAGTAGTATTAAAGTAGTAGAGTGATGTATGTTGGTGCGTGCAGGCAAGCCAAGCAGAGTCGGATGTGTCGCGTCCTCTGCGACCGCTCGCCCTGCCTGCACCCAGTGATGATACTGAAGTCTTCACTCACTGTGAGTAGCTTCACGTTTTGTGAATCAGACGTTCGTCATGCTCCTCTTGCATGATCACTTTAGATTGAATAAATCTCAGACAAACCAACACTCATGGAGAGCTTTAATCGCTTCATACTACTGTCTTTTCTCTTGTTTCCCACAGTGTCTCAGATTCCTAAAAGTCTGCCTGACGGTGCAAGAGCTCCAGTCCAAACGCAAGCTCAACAGGTAGAAATGTCTTTTTGAAAAACTTTGGATCGTTCAAAGTTTGAGTTGAATTAAACAATCGCCTACACATCTTTCTCTCTACCGTAACAGCTGGTTGGCTCTTCACATCGGTCACCATCCACGTGGGGACGCCGGTTCTGGACGACGTTAAACAGATGTTCGGAGTCCAGAAGCCTGAGCTGCCCCACCAGCTGGAGCATCGTGAATCTACAGACAACACGCAGGCATTGTAAGTTTTGGAATTCTGCTGTTAAAACATGGCAATGCATGAATCTGTGCTATGAGGTTGTGCTTGAGCGGACAAAGTTGTAATGTGGCGTGAAATATGACGGCCGTGCTCGCGTTAGTGTGTAACCACTCGTGTTTGTGTTTTTCCAGACAAATGGATCTATGGCAGAACACTCCCAAGGAACAAGACCAACGTGAAGCTTGGATGAACGCGTCAAAGCTGTTCATTGTAAATACCTGTACATAATGTAAATAAAATAGCATGAGAATGAATTTGAGTCGGAATTTTTTTAAGCTTAGACTTTTTATCGATCTGGGCTTTAAGAGCTGCTTTTGTAAACGATATAGATACAGAAAAGTATTTCATCGGCAAACACTTCACTTTACTCTTTATGAATTTGTGTGCCATCTGGAACACTTTGCGTTGCTCATAAAATGCTCCTGCAGCTCAGTTTTGTTAGTAGTGCCAAGGTCAGGAATTAGATTCTCGGGGAACACATGTTGAAAGAATCTACAACTTAAATGCTGCCCGAAGTCACTTTGGATAGAAAAAAACAACCAAGAGACAAACAGCAATTTTAGGAGCTAAGCTTGCTTACGTTTAGTGGGATTTTGCATGACGCTCGGAATGTTACTTGAAAGTTAGTTTGTACGCAATAAAGTTATTAACTCAACAACGTAACAGCGAGTGTCTCATGGCTTTAAACAGCTTTATTTATAGTTCATACAAAACAAGTTTGTGCTTCAGAAACGCAGTGACGTGACGCCATGTGGAAACAACCTACGAACGATGTCATCGGATAACCTGTCAAAATATTACACTCACAAGAGTAAATGAGTTGAGGCAACAAAATACGATAAAAGGCTGAAAATTAAATGAACATTTCTGAATTGAAGTTATCATGCGAAACGGCTTCGGGGAGCAGCAGCTGTACAGAGCGTTCTCGCCCCATGAAGCACCGTCAGTGCCAAGGTGTGATGCTCATTGTTTTATTGTGAGTAGTAGAGAACAATCGAAGTGAAAGACTTCAACGAGTGCTTCCCTCTGTTCAGTTGGTGACGGTGGCCGGAGAAACAGAGGGTTTGGATCGGCAGCTTCTCACCCTCAAACATGTGACTACTGCTGCGTGGGTCTTGAACGGGCGTATATGGTTGCCGGCCGGGCGTTGCGGGTCACTCCGTCTCACCACGATGAGCGGAAGACCCGGCGGCCTCAGAAGCAGGACAGCAGCAGCGGATCACGTCCTGCTGGACGGTTTACGTCTGCTGTCCCTCAAGTGACATGAGCCAACATCACAGATTACTTGAGACTAAAATCCAATAACAGTCAAGGTAAATAGCCGAACTTGGCTCTTGTCATCGAAGAACCTGTTAAAATAATAAACTCGCAGATGTAAATTCGTTGATACAGCAAAAAAAATATTGCCATGGGAAAGCTGAAAATATAACAAGAAAAGCATTTAAAAAAAAAAACTTAAGAAATACGTAAAACTGCGATGATCTGTAAATCATCGTTTTGTGTAGAAATTGAAGTTGGCCTAATTCGTTAAACATCGTGAATCGTTTTAAAAGTAAAAAGTCTAATAGCTAGTTCCAGTAATAAAGATCAACAAATTAGATGAATAATAAATGAATATAAATAATAATTGAATCATATGGTTGTGTTGGGGGGCGTGCGCAGCTCGGGAGAACGCGTTCATTGAGCCTACGTCACTGCGTATTGGTTCCGCTGCTCGTTTTTTAGTTTTTTTAGGCCAGCTGGGTCTTTTATTTTAACTTGATCGTTTTAGTTTTTACGTTACGAAGTTTTATTGAAGCATTGTGCTTTTGGGCCACGCATGAAAAAACACGAATGTCAAAAGACTCTACATTTTTATCGGACTCCGTAGCAAGCAACGCCACTATCCGGCGATGTATTCTTTTGTTAACAATTTCTTACCAAAGCTATTTCTCATTTGTGTTCTTTTTAATTAACGCGATTGGTATTAAAAAATAAATCGACGTTGTCTTCATTAGAATACGACGTATGACGTTGATGTGGTCGTGTGCGTATCACGTGAAACATCGGTCACTAGGCAACGACCGCGTAGCTGACGTTCTACAAAACAACAAACATTCGTTTGACGAGCCGCTGGATGAGACGGAGCGATCTTCAGATTTGCCTTTACATTTCTTGACTTTTATTGAACAATTCATTTCGTTAATTCATTCGTTTAACAATACATTTTCATCTGAATTACTGACTGTGCTGTTTTTTTGTCTTGTATTAACATTTCTTGTGAGTTGGCTATTTTTACAGGTCAGATGACATCGTTCGTCGGAGGAGGCTATCGTGCGGCTGGCGTACCGAGGGACCAGATCGCCTCGTTGTTCGTGGGGGACCTTCATCCAGAAGTGTCCGAGTTCATCCTCCATCAGACGTTCAGCCCGTTCGGTCCGATCCAGTCCGTCCGGGTCTGCAGAGACAGGGTGACTCGGCGATCCCTGCGGTATGGTTATGTTAACTTTGTTAACCTCGCCAATGGTAAGTCCTCTCTCCATTCTTCACCTTGACATCTTGGTAAACACATTTTGAATTGAAATTTACAGCCTCGTGTATTTTCCTCCTCGAAGTTGTTTCCTGTAAATCGTCTTTAAATTAAGCTCCATGACGTGTGCCGTATAAATAAACTTGCAATGTCTTGTCTCTTATCAACTCTGTCTTTCAGCCGAGAGTGCCATGGACAACCTGATGTGCCAGGATCTTCTGGGCAGACCCATGCGGATCATGTTCTCCCAGCGGGATTCCACGCTGAGGAAGACTGGGGTCGGGAACATCTTCGTCAAGGGTCTGGCCAGCAGCATCGATGGTGCCCGCCTTCATGACAGCTTCTCGCTTTTTGGGAAGATCCTGTCCTGCAAGGTAATATCCGCAGTTTGATTGTTTCTTATGTAAGGCAGATCATGCGTTGACCTCTGAATTCATCCCCGTGGTCAAGGTGGTCTGCGATGCGAACGGATCCAAAGGCTACGGATTCGTCCACTTTGCCACCCTCGAAGCGGCAGAGAAGGCCATCAAAGCGCTTGATGGCATGCTGTTGGACGACCAGCTAGTGTAAGTGGACCTCAGTTGCGCTTCTTGTACTTTGTCGTGTCTAATCGTATAGAGCTGAGCTCATTCGGTTTTCTCTCTTAAAGGTCCATTGGCCACTTTAAGACCTTTGAAGAGCGTCGCGTCGAGCCGCAGGTCATGGCTCAGGACAACGAGCGGCGCTACCCGGTACCCAAACCCTTTGATCACTTAACAAATCTTTAGTGAATGTTGAAGTGTTCTTGTGTCACCGACTGGATCTTGTCTGTTCGACAGGGGGTGAGTCTGTACGTGCGTAATCTGCCCTATAGCTTCAGTGAGCAGCAGCTGCACAGAGCGTTCTCACCCTTCGGAAGCATCATCAGTGCCAAGGTATGATGCGCGTTGTTTTATTGTGATTAGTGCATAACAATCGAAGTGAAAGACTTCAACGAGTGCTTCACTCTGTGCAGTTGATGATGGAGGCCGGACGCAGCCGAGGGTTCGGATTTGTCAGCTTCTCCACCCTCGAAGATGCGACCACGGCTGCGTCGGTCATGAACGGGCGTGTGGTTGCCGGCAGGGCGTTGCGGGTCACTCTGTCTCGTCACAACGAGCAGAAGACCCAGACCGAGAAGCAGGGCAGCAGCAGTGAATCACTTCCTGCTGGACGGTTTACGTCTGCTCTTCCTCGAGTGAGATGAGCCACTATTACAGGTTACTCGAGTTTTCAAGCCAATAACAATTCACGTAATTAGCTGAACTTCGTTTTATGCATGTGACAGGTCGAAAAGCGCCCTGACGTCCAACCTGAAAACCAGCCGGCGCTTCAGGACGTCAGTCGACAGACAGCGGCGTGCGTCCTCGCTCAGAGTCAGTGGCCTCTTTATGTCTTTCACATTCTGTAAATGATGCTTCGTCAGCCCTTCCTATTCACGTTACTGTTCGCTCCCACGTATTTATGGAGGATCTACATCTTTACCTGTCTACAGGTGAGAGTCTCCGCCCACCCATGCCTGTCGTCCTGTGGGATGGCGTTAATACTCGGCCCCCGCGCCTGCTGGTCTCTCAGGTGCTCCTGGAACACTGGGTCAGTGCTCATGCATCTGGTCTCACTTCGACCACTTCGAGATTACAGAACACAAGTGAGGGGTAGTAGTATTAAAGTAGTAGAGTGATGTATGTTGGTGCGTGCAGGCAAGCCAAGCAGAGTCGGATGTGTCGCGTCCTCTGCGACCGCTCGCCCTGCCTGCACCCAGTGATGATACTGAAGTCTTCACTCACTGTGAGTAGCTTCACGTTTTGTGAATCAGACGTTCGTCATGCTCCTCTTGCATGATCACTTTAGATTGAATAAATCTCAGACAAACCAACACTCATGGAGAGCTTTAATCGCTTCATACTACTGTCTTTTCTCTTGTTTCCCACAGTGTCTCAGATTCCTAAAAGTCTGCCTGACGGTGCAAGAGCTCCAGTCCAAACGCAAGCTCAACAGGTAGAAATGTCTTTTTGAAAAACTTTGGATCGTTCAAAGTTTGAGTTGAATTAAACAATCGCCTACACATCTTTCTCTCTACCGTAACAGCTGGTTGGCTCTTCACATCGGTCACCATCCACGTGGGGACGCCGGTTCTGGACGACGTTAAACAGATGTTCGGAGTCCAGAAGCCTGAGCTGCCCCACCAGCTGGAGCATCGTGAATCTACAGACAACACGCAGGCATTGTAAGTTTTGGAATTCTGCTGTTAAAACATGGCAATGCATGAATCTGTGCTATGAGGTTGTGCTTGAGCGGACAAAGTTGTAATGTGGCGTGAAATATGACGGCCGTGCTCGCGTTAGTGTGTAACCACTCGTGTTTGTGTTTTTCCAGACAAATGGATCTATGGCAGAACACTCCCAAGGAACAAGACCAACGTGAAGCTTGGATGAACGCGTCAAAGCTGTTCATTGTAAATACCTGTACATAATGTAAATAAAATAGCATGAGAATGAATTTGAGTCGGAATTTTTTTAAGCTTAGACTTTTTATCGATCTGGGCTTTAAGAGCTGCTTTTGTAAACGATATAGATACAGAAAAGTATTTCATCGGCAAACACTTCACTTTACTCTTTATGAATTTGTGTGCCATCTGGAACACTTTGCGTTGCTCATAAAATGCTCCTGCAGCTCAGTTTTGTTAGTAGTGCCAAGGTCAGGAATTAGATTCTCGGGGAACACATGTTGAAAGAATCTACAACTTAAATGCTGCCCGAAGTCACTTTGGATAGAAAAAAACAACCAAGAGACAAACAGCAATTTTAGGAGCTAAGCTTGCTTACGTTTAGTGGGATTTTGCATGACGCTCGGAATGTTACTTGAAAGTTAGTTTGTACGCAATAAAGTTATTAACTCAACAACGTAACAGCGAGTGTCTCATGGCTTTAAACAGCTTTATTTATAGTTCATACAAAACAAGTTTGTGCTTCAGAAACGCAGTGACGTGACGCCATGTGGAAACAACCTACGAACGATGTCATCGGATAACCTGTCAAAATATTACACTCACAAGAGTAAATGAGTTGAGGCAACAAAATACGATAAAAGGCTGAAAATTAAATGAACATTTCTGAATTGAAGTTATCATGCGAAACGGCTTCGGGGAGCAGCAGCTGTACAGAGCGTTCTCGCCCCATGAAGCACCGTCAGTGCCAAGGTGTGATGCTCATTGTTTTATTGTGAGTAGTAGAGAACAATCGAAGTGAAAGACTTCAACGAGTGCTTCCCTCTGTTCAGTTGGTGACGGTGGCCGGAGAAACAGAGGGTTTGGATCGGTCAGCTTCTTCACCCTCAAACATGTGACTACTGCTGCGTGGGTCTTGAACGGGCGTATATGGTTGCCGGCCGGGCGTTGCGGGTCACTCCGTCTCACCACGATGAGCGGAAGACCCGGCGGCCTCAGAAGCAGGACAGCAGCAGCGGATCACGTCCTGCTGGACGGTTTACGTCTGCTGTCCCTCAAGTGACATGAGCCAACATCACAGATTACTTGAGACTAAAATCCAATAACAGTCAAGGTAAATAGCCGAACTTGGCTCTTGTCATCGAAGAACCTGTTAAAATAATAAACTCGCAGATGTAAATTCGTTGATACAGCAAAAAAAATATTGCCATGGGAAAGCTGAAAATATAACAAGAAAAGCATTTAAAAAAAAAAACTTAAGAAATACGTAAAACTGCGATGATCTGTAAATCATCGTTTTGTGTAGAAATTGAAGTTGGCCTAATTCGTTAAACATCGTGAATCGTTTTAAAAGTAAAAAGTCTAATAGCTAGTTCCAGTAATAAAGATCAACAAATTAGATGAATAATAAATGAATATAAATAATAATTGAATCATATGGTTGTGTTGGGGGGCGTGCGCAGCTCGGGAGAACGCGTTCATTGAGCCTACGTCACTGCGTATTGGTTCCGCTGCTCGTTTTTTAGTTTTTTTAGGCCAGCTGGGTCTTTTATTTTAACTTGATCGTTTTAGTTTTTACGTTACGAAGTTTTATTGAAGCATTGTGCTTTTGGGCCACGCATGAAAAAACACGAATGTCAAAAGACTCTACATTTTTATCGGACTCCGTAGCAAGCAACGCCACTATCCGGCGATGTATTCTTTTGTTAACAATTTCTTACCAAAGCTATTTCTCATTTGTGTTCTTTTTAATTAACGCGATTGGTATTAAAAAATAAATCGACGTTGTCTTCATTAGAATACGACGTATGACGTTGATGTGGTCGTGTGCGTATCACGTGAAACATCGGTCACTAGGCAACGACCGCGTAGCTGACGTTCTACAAAACAACAAACATTCGTTTGACGAGCCGCTGGATGAGACGGAGCGATCTTCAGATTTGCCTTTACATTTCTTGACTTTTATTGAACAATTCATTTCGTTAATTCATTCGTTTAACAATACATTTTCATCTGAATTACTGACTGTGCTGTTTTTTTGTCTTGTATTAACATTTCTTGTGAGTTGGCTATTTTTACAGGTCAGATGACATCGTTCGTCGGAGGAGGCTATCGTGCGGCTGGCGTACCGAGGGACCAGATCGCCTCGTTGTTCGTGGGGGACCTTCATCCAGAAGTGTCCGAGTTCATCCTCCATCAGACGTTCAGCCCGTTCGGTCCGATCCAGTCCGTCCGGGTCTGCAGAGACAGGGTGACTCGGCGATCCCTGCGGTATGGTTATGTTAACTTTGTTAACCTCGCCAATGGTAAGTCCTCTCTCTCCATTCTTCACCTTGACATCTTGGTAAACACATTTTGAATTGAAATTTACAGCCTCGTGTATTTTCCTCCTCGAAGTTGTTTCCTGTAAATCGTCTTTAAATTAAGCTCCATGACGTGTGCCGTATAAATAAACTTGCAATGTCTTGTCTCTTATCAACTCTGTCTTTCAGCCGAGAGTGCCATGGACAACCTGATGTGCCAGGATCTTCTGGGCAGACCCATGCGGATCATGTTCTCCCAGCGGGATTCCACGCTGAGGAAGACTGGGGTCGGGAACATCTTCGTCAAGGGTCTGGCCAGCAGCATCGATGGTGCCCGCCTTCATGACAGCTTCTCGCTTTTTGGGAAGATCCTGTCCTGCAAGGTAATATCCGCAGTTTGATTGTTTCTTATGTAAGGCAGATCATGCGTTGACCTCTGAATTCATCCCCGTGGTCAAGGTGGTCTGCGATGCGAACGGATCCAAAGGCTACGGATTCGTCCACTTTGCCACCCTCGAAGCGGCAGAGAAGGCCATCAAAGCGCTTGATGGCATGCTGTTGGACGACCAGCTAGTGTAAGTGGACCTCAGTTGCGCTTCTTGTACTTTGTCGTGTCTAATCGTATAGAGCTGAGCTCATTCGGTTTTCTCTCTTAAAGGTCCATTGGCCACTTTAAGACCTTTGAAGAGCGTCGCGTCGAGCCGCAGGTCATGGCTCAGGACAACGAGCGGCGCTACCCGGTACCCAAACCCTTTGATCACTTAACAAATCTTTAGTGAATGTTGAAGTGTTCTTGTGTCACCGACTGGATCTTGTCTGTTCGACAGGGGGTGAGTCTGTACGTGCGTAATCTGCCCTATAGCTTCAGTGAGCAGCAGCTGCACAGAGCGTTCTCACCCTTCGGAAGCATCATCAGTGCCAAGGTATGATGCGCGTTGTTTTATTGTGATTAGTGCATAACAATCGAAGTGAAAGACTTCAACGAGTGCTTCACTCTGTGCAGTTGATGATGGAGGCCGGACGCAGCCGAGGGTTCGGATTTGTCAGCTTCTCCACCCTCGAAGATGCGACCACGGCTGCGTCGGTCATGAACGGGCGTGTGGTTGCCGGCAGGGCGTTGCGGGTCACTCTGTCTCGTCACAACGAGCAGAAGACCCAGACCGAGAAGCAGGGCAGCAGCAGTGAATCACTTCCTGCTGGACGGTTTACGTCTGCTCTTCCTCGAGTGAGATGAGCCACTATTACAGGTTACTCGAGTTTTCAAGCCAATAACAATTCACGTAATTAGCTGAACTTCGTTTTATGCATGTGACAGGTCGAAAAGCGCCCTGACGTCCAACCTGAAAACCAGCCGGCGCTTCAGGACGTCAGTCGACAGACAGCGGCGTGCGTCCTCGCTCAGAGTCAGTGGCCTCTTTATGTCTTTCACATTCTGTAAATGATGCTTCGTCAGCCCTTCCTATTCACGTTACTGTTCGCTCCCACGTATTTATGGAGGATCTACATCTTTACCTGTCTACAGGTGAGAGTCTCCGCCCACCCATGCCTGTCGTCCTGTGGGATGGCGTTAATACTCGGCCCCCGCGCCTGCTGGTCTCTCAGGTGCTCCTGGAACACTGGGTCAGTGCTCATGCATCTGGTCTCACTTCGACCACTTCGAGATTACAGAACACAAGTGAGGGGTAGTAGTATTAAAGTAGTAGAGTGATGTATGTTGGTGCGTGCAGGCAAGCCAAGCAGAGTCGGATGTGTCGCGTCCTCTGCGACCGCTCGCCCTGCCTGCACCCAGTGATGATACTGAAGTCTTCACTCACTGTGAGTAGCTTCACGTTTTGTGAATCAGACGTTCGTCATGCTCCTCTTGCATGATCACTTTAGATTGAATAAATCTCAGACAAACCAACACTCATGGAGAGCTTTAATCGCTTCATACTACTGTCTTTTCTCTTGTTTCCCACAGTGTCTCAGATTCCTAAAAGTCTGCCTGACGGTGCAAGAGCTCCAGTCCAAACGCAAGCTCAACAGGTAGAAATGTCTTTTTGAAAAACTTTGGATCGTTCAAAGTTTGAGTTGAATTAAACAATCGCCTACACATCTTTCTCTCTACCGTAACAGCTGGTTGGCTCTTCACATCGGTCACCATCCACGTGGGGACGCCGGTTCTGGACGACGTTAAACAGATGTTCGGAGTCCAGAAGCCTGAGCTGCCCCACCAGCTGGAGCATCGTGAATCTACAGACAACACGCAGGCATTGTAAGTTTTGGAATTCTGCTGTTAAAACATGGCAATGCATGAATCTGTGCTATGAGGTTGTGCTTGAGCGGACAAAGTTGTAATGTGGCGTGAAATATGACGGCCGTGCTCGCGTTAGTGTGTAACCACTCGTGTTTGTGTTTTTCCAGACAAATGGATCTATGGCAGAACACTCCCAAGGAACAAGACCAACGTGAAGCTTGGATGAACGCGTCAAAGCTGTTCATTGTAAATACCTGTACATAATGTAAATAAAATAGCATGAGAATGAATTTGAGTCGGAATTTTTTTAAGCTTAGACTTTTTATCGATCTGGGCTTTAAGAGCTGCTTTTGTAAACGATATAGATACAGAAAAGTATTTCATCGGCAAACACTTCACTTTACTCTTTATGAATTTGTGTGCCATCTGGAACACTTTGCGTTGCTCATAAAATGCTCCTGCAGCTCAGTTTTGTTAGTAGTGCCAAGGTCAGGAATTAGATTCTCGGGGAACACATGTTGAAAGAATCTACAACTTAAATGCTGCCCGAAGTCACTTTGGATAGAAAAAAACAACCAAGAGACAAACAGCAATTTTAGGAGCTAAGCTTGCTTACGTTTAGTGGGATTTTGCATGACGCTCGGAATGTTACTTGAAAGTTAGTTTGTACGCAATAAAGTTATTAACTCAACAACGTAACAGCGAGTGTCTCATGGCTTTAAACAGCTTTATTTATAGTTCATACAAAACAAGTTTGTGCTTCAGAAACGCAGTGACGTGACGCCATGTGGAAACAACCTACGAACGATGTCATCGGATAACCTGTCAAAATATTACACTCACAAGAGTAAATGAGTTGAGGCAACAAAATACGATAAAAGGCTGAAAATTAAATGAACATTTCTGAATTGAAGTTATCATGCGAAACGGCTTCGGGGAGCAGCAGCTGTACAGAGCGTTCTCGCCCCATGAAGCACCGTCAGTGCCAAGGTGTGATGCTCATTGTTTTATTGTGAGTAGTAGAGAACAATCGAAGTGAAAGACTTCAACGAGTGCTTCCCTCTGTTCAGTTGGTGACGGTGGCCGGAGAAACAGAGGGTTTGGATCGGTCAGCTTCTTCACCCTCAAACATGTGACTACTGCTGCGTGGGTCTTGAACGGGCGTATATGGTTGCCGGCCGGGCGTTGCGGGTCACTCCGTCTCACCACGATGAGCGGAAGACCCGGCGGCCTCAGAAGCAGGACAGCAGCAGCGGATCACGTCCTGCTGGACGGTTTACGTCTGCTGTCCCTCAAGTGACATGAGCCAACATCACAGATTACTTGAGACTAAAATCCAATAACAGTCAAGGTAAATAGCCGAACTTGGCTCTTGTCATCGAAGAACCTGTTAAAATAATAAACTCGCAGATGTAAATTCGTTGATACAGCAAAAAAAATATTGCCATGGGAAAGCTGAAAATATAACAAGAAAAGCATTTAAAAAAAAAAACTTAAGAAATACGTAAAACTGCGATGATCTGTAAATCATCGTTTTGTGTAGAAATTGAAGTTGGCCTAATTCGTTAAACATCGTGAATCGTTTTAAAAGTAAAAAGTCTAATAGCTAGTTCCAGTAATAAAGATCAACAAATTAGATGAATAATAAATGAATATAAATAATAATTGAATCATATGGTTGTGTTGGGGGGCGTGCGCAGCTCGGGAGAACGCGTTCATTGAGCCTACGTCACTGCGTATTGGTTCCGCTGCTCGTTTTTTAGTTTTTTTAGGCCAGCTGGGTCTTTTATTTTAACTTGATCGTTTTAGTTTTTACGTTACGAAGTTTTATTGAAGCATTGTGCTTTTGGGCCACGCATGAAAAAACACGAATGTCAAAAGACTCTACATTTTTATCGGACTCCGTAGCAAGCAACGCCACTATCCGGCGATGTATTCTTTTGTTAACAATTTCTTACCAAAGCTATTTCTCATTTGTGTTCTTTTTAATTAACGCGATTGGTATTAAAAAATAAATCGACGTTGTCTTCATTAGAATACGACGTATGACGTTGATGTGGTCGTGTGCGTATCACGTGAAACATCGGTCACTAGGCAACGACCGCGTAGCTGACGTTCTACAAAACAACAAACATTCGTTTGACGAGCCGCTGGATGAGACGGAGCGATCTTCAGATTTGCCTTTACATTTCTTGACTTTTATTGAACAATTCATTTCGTTAATTCATTCGTTTAACAATACATTTTCATCTGAATTACTGACTGTGCTGTTTTTTTGTCTTGTATTAACATTTCTTGTGAGTTGGCTATTTTTACAGGTCAGATGACATCGTTCGTCGGAGGAGGCTATCGTGCGGCTGGCGTACCGAGGGACCAGATCGCCTCGTTGTTCGTGGGGGACCTTCATCCAGAAGTGTCCGAGTTCATCCTCCATCAGACGTTCAGCCCGTTCGGTCCGATCCAGTCCGTCCGGGTCTGCAGAGACAGGGTGACTCGGCGATCCCTGCGGTATGGTTATGTTAACTTTGTTAACCTCGCCAATGGTAAGTCCTCTCTCCATTCTTCACCTTGACATCTTGGTAAACACATTTTGAATTGAAATTTACAGCCTCGTGTATTTTCCTCCTCGAAGTTGTTTCCTGTAAATCGTCTTTAAATTAAGCTCCATGACGTGTGCCGTATAAATAAACTTGCAATGTCTTGTCTCTTATCAACTCTGTCTTTCAGCCGAGAGTGCCATGGACAACCTGATGTGCCAGGATCTTCTGGGCAGACCCATGCGGATCATGTTCTCCCAGCGGGATTCCACGCTGAGGAAGACTGGGGTCGGGAACATCTTCGTCAAGGGTCTGGCCAGCAGCATCGATGGTGCCCGCCTTCATGACAGCTTCTCGCTTTTTGGGAAGATCCTGTCCTGCAAGGTAATATCCGCAGTTTGATTGTTTCTTATGTAAGGCAGATCATGCGTTGACCTCTGAATTCATCCCCGTGGTCAAGGTGGTCTGCGATGCGAACGGATCCAAAGGCTACGGATTCGTCCACTTTGCCACCCTCGAAGCGGCAGAGAAGGCCATCAAAGCGCTTGATGGCATGCTGTTGGACGACCAGCTAGTGTAAGTGGACCTCAGTTGCGCTTCTTGTACTTTGTCGTGTCTAATCGTATAGAGCTGAGCTCATTCGGTTTTCTCTCTTAAAGGTCCATTGGCCACTTTAAGACCTTTGAAGAGCGTCGCGTCGAGCCGCAGGTCATGGCTCAGGACAACGAGCGGCGCTACCCGGTACCCAAACCCTTTGATCACTTAACAAATCTTTAGTGAATGTTGAAGTGTTCTTGTGTCACCGACTGGATCTTGTCTGTTCGACAGGGGGTGAGTCTGTACGTGCGTAATCTGCCCTATAGCTTCAGTGAGCAGCAGCTGCACAGAGCGTTCTCACCCTTCGGAAGCATCATCAGTGCCAAGGTATGATGCGCGTTGTTTTATTGTGATTAGTGCATAACAATCGAAGTGAAAGACTTCAACGAGTGCTTCACTCTGTGCAGTTGATGATGGAGGCCGGACGCAGCCGAGGGTTCGGATTTGTCAGCTTCTCCACCCTCGAAGATGCGACCACGGCTGCGTCGGTCATGAACGGGCGTGTGGTTGCCGGCAGGGCGTTGCGGGTCACTCTGTCTCGTCACAACGAGCAGAAGACCCAGACCGAGAAGCAGGGCAGCAGCAGTGAATCACTTCCTGCTGGACGGTTTACGTCTGCTCTTCCTCGAGTGAGATGAGCCACTATTACAGGTTACTCGAGTTTTCAAGCCAATAACAATTCACGTAATTAGCTGAACTTCGTTTTATGCATGTGACAGGTCGAAAAGCGCCCTGACGTCCAACCTGAAAACCAGCCGGCGCTTCAGGACGTCAGTCGACAGACAGCGGCGTGCGTCCTCGCTCAGAGTCAGTGGCCTCTTTATGTCTTTCACATTCTGTAAATGATGCTTCGTCAGCCCTTCCTATTCACGTTACTGTTCGCTCCCACGTATTTATGGAGGATCTACATCTTTACCTGTCTACAGGTGAGAGTCTCCGCCCACCCATGCCTGTCGTCCTGTGGGATGGCGTTAATACTCGGCCCCCGCGCCTGCTGGTCTCTCAGGTGCTCCTGGAACACTGGGTCAGTGCTCATGCATCTGGTCTCACTTCGACCACTTCGAGATTACAGAACACAAGTGAGGGGTAGTAGTATTAAAGTAGTAGAGTGATGTATGTTGGTGCGTGCAGGCAAGCCAAGCAGAGTCGGATGTGTCGCGTCCTCTGCGACCGCTCGCCCTGCCTGCACCCAGTGATGATACTGAAGTCTTCACTCACTGTGAGTAGCTTCACGTTTTGTGAATCAGACGTTCGTCATGCTCCTCTTGCATGATCACTTTAGATTGAATAAATCTCAGACAAACCAACACTCATGGAGAGCTTTAATCGCTTCATACTACTGTCTTTTCTCTTGTTTCCCACAGTGTCTCAGATTCCTAAAAGTCTGCCTGACGGTGCAAGAGCTCCAGTCCAAACGCAAGCTCAACAGGTAGAAATGTCTTTTTGAAAAACTTTGGATCGTTCAAAGTTTGAGTTGAATTAAACAATCGCCTACACATCTTTCTCTCTACCGTAACAGCTGGTTGGCTCTTCACATCGGTCACCATCCACGTGGGGACGCCGGTTCTGGACGACGTTAAACAGATGTTCGGAGTCCAGAAGCCTGAGCTGCCCCACCAGCTGGAGCATCGTGAATCTACAGACAACACGCAGGCATTGTAAGTTTTGGAATTCTGCTGTTAAAACATGGCAATGCATGAATCTGTGCTATGAGGTTGTGCTTGAGCGGACAAAGTTGTAATGTGGCGTGAAATATGACGGCCGTGCTCGCGTTAGTGTGTAACCACTCGTGTTTGTGTTTTTCCAGACAAATGGATCTATGGCAGAACACTCCCAAGGAACAAGACCAACGTGAAGCTTGGATGAACGCGTCAAAGCTGTTCATTGTAAATACCTGTACATAATGTAAATAAAATAGCATGAGAATGAATTTGAGTCGGAATTTTTTTAAGCTTAGACTTTTTATCGATCTGGGCTTTAAGAGCTGCTTTTGTAAACGATATAGATACAGAAAAGTATTTCATCGGCAAACACTTCACTTTACTCTTTATGAATTTGTGTGCCATCTGGAACACTTTGCGTTGCTCATAAAATGCTCCTGCAGCTCAGTTTTGTTAGTAGTGCCAAGGTCAGGAATTAGATTCTCGGGGAACACATGTTGAAAGAATCTACAACTTAAATGCTGCCCGAAGTCACTTTGGATAGAAAAAAACAACCAAGAGACAAACAGCAATTTTAGGAGCTAAGCTTGCTTACGTTTAGTGGGATTTTGCATGACGCTCGGAATGTTACTTGAAAGTTAGTTTGTACGCAATAAAGTTATTAACTCAACAACGTAACAGCGAGTGTCTCATGGCTTTAAACAGCTTTATTTATAGTTCATACAAAACAAGTTTGTGCTTCAGAAACGCAGTGACGTGACGCCATGTGGAAACAACCTACGAACGATGTCATCGGATAACCTGTCAAAATATTACACTCACAAGAGTAAATGAGTTGAGGCAACAAAATACGATAAAAGGCTGAAAATTAAATGAACATTTCTGAATTGAAGTTATCATGCGAAACGGCTTCGGGGAGCAGCAGCTGTACAGAGCGTTCTCGCCCCATGAAGCACCGTCAGTGCCAAGGTGTGATGCTCATTGTTTTATTGTGAGTAGTAGAGAACAATCGAAGTGAAAGACTTCAACGAGTGCTTCCCTCTGTTCAGTTGGTGACGGTGGCCGGAGAAACAGAGGGTTTGGATCGGTCAGCTTCTTCACCCTCAAACATGTGACTACTGCTGCGTGGGTCTTGAACGGGCGTATATGGTTGCCGGCCGGGCGTTGCGGGTCACTCCGTCTCACCACGATGAGCGGAAGACCCGGCGGCCTCAGAAGCAGGACAGCAGCAGCGGATCACGTCCTGCTGGACGGTTTACGTCTGCTGTCCCTCAAGTGACATGAGCCAACATCACAGATTACTTGAGACTAAAATCCAATAACAGTCAAGGTAAATAGCCGAACTTGGCTCTTGTCATCGAAGAACCTGTTAAAATAATAAACTCGCAGATGTAAATTCGTTGATACAGCAAAAAAAATATTGCCATGGGAAAGCTGAAAATATAACAAGAAAAGCATTTAAAAAAAAAAACTTAAGAAATACGTAAAACTGCGATGATCTGTAAATCATCGTTTTGTGTAGAAATTGAAGTTGGCCTAATTCGTTAAACATCGTGAATCGTTTTAAAAGTAAAAAGTCTAATAGCTAGTTCCAGTAATAAAGATCAACAAATTAGATGAATAATAAATGAATATAAATAATAATTGAATCATATGGTTGTGTTGGGGGGCGTGCGCAGCTCGGGAGAACGCGTTCATTGAGCCTACGTCACTGCGTATTGGTTCCGCTGCTCGTTTTTTAGTTTTTTTAGGCCAGCTGGGTCTTTTATTTTAACTTGATCGTTTTAGTTTTTACGTTACGAAGTTTTATTGAAGCATTGTGCTTTTGGGCCACGCATGAAAAAACACGAATGTCAAAAGACTCTACATTTTTATCGGACTCCGTAGCAAGCAACGCCACTATCCGGCGATGTATTCTTTTGTTAACAATTTCTTACCAAAGCTATTTCTCATTTGTGTTCTTTTTAATTAACGCGATTGGTATTAAAAAATAAATCGACGTTGTCTTCATTAGAATACGACGTATGACGTTGATGTGGTCGTGTGCGTATCACGTGAAACATCGGTCACTAGGCAACGACCGCGTAGCTGACGTTCTACAAAACAACAAACATTCGTTTGACGAGCCGCTGGATGAGACGGAGCGATCTTCAGATTTGCCTTTACATTTCTTGACTTTTATTGAACAATTCATTTCGTTAATTCATTCGTTTAACAATACATTTTCATCTGAATTACTGACTGTGCTGTTTTTTTGTCTTGTATTAACATTTCTTGTGAGTTGGCTATTTTTACAGGTCAGATGACATCGTTCGTCGGAGGAGGCTATCGTGCGGCTGGCGTACCGAGGGACCAGATCGCCTCGTTGTTCGTGGGGGACCTTCATCCAGAAGTGTCCGAGTTCATCCTCCATCAGACGTTCAGCCCGTTCGGTCCGATCCAGTCCGTCCGGGTCTGCAGAGACAGGGTGACTCGGCGATCCCTGCGGTATGGTTATGTTAACTTTGTTAACCTCGCCAATGGTAAGTCCTCTCTCCATTCTTCACCTTGACATCTTGGTAAACACATTTTGAATTGAAATTTACAGCCTCGTGTATTTTCCTCCTCGAAGTTGTTTCCTGTAAATCGTCTTTAAATTAAGCTCCATGACGTGTGCCGTATAAATAAACTTGCAATGTCTTGTCTCTTATCAACTCTGTCTTTCAGCCGAGAGTGCCATGGACAACCTGATGTGCCAGGATCTTCTGGGCAGACCCATGCGGATCATGTTCTCCCAGCGGGATTCCACGCTGAGGAAGACTGGGGTCGGGAACATCTTCGTCAAGGGTCTGGCCAGCAGCATCGATGGTGCCCGCCTTCATGACAGCTTCTCGCTTTTTGGGAAGATCCTGTCCTGCAAGGTAATATCCGCAGTTTGATTGTTTCTTATGTAAGGCAGATCATGCGTTGACCTCTGAATTCATCCCCGTGGTCAAGGTGGTCTGCGATGCGAACGGATCCAAAGGCTACGGATTCGTCCACTTTGCCACCCTCGAAGCGGCAGAGAAGGCCATCAAAGCGCTTGATGGCATGCTGTTGGACGACCAGCTAGTGTAAGTGGACCTCAGTTGCGCTTCTTGTACTTTGTCGTGTCTAATCGTATAGAGCTGAGCTCATTCGGTTTTCTCTCTTAAAGGTCCATTGGCCACTTTAAGACCTTTGAAGAGCGTCGCGTCGAGCCGCAGGTCATGGCTCAGGACAACGAGCGGCGCTACCCGGTACCCAAACCCTTTGATCACTTAACAAATCTTTAGTGAATGTTGAAGTGTTCTTGTGTCACCGACTGGATCTTGTCTGTTCGACAGGGGGTGAGTCTGTACGTGCGTAATCTGCCCTATAGCTTCAGTGAGCAGCAGCTGCACAGAGCGTTCTCACCCTTCGGAAGCATCATCAGTGCCAAGGTATGATGCGCGTTGTTTTATTGTGATTAGTGCATAACAATCGAAGTGAAAGACTTCAACGAGTGCTTCACTCTGTGCAGTTGATGATGGAGGCCGGACGCAGCCGAGGGTTCGGATTTGTCAGCTTCTCCACCCTCGAAGATGCGACCACGGCTGCGTCGGTCATGAACGGGCGTGTGGTTGCCGGCAGGGCGTTGCGGGTCACTCTGTCTCGTCACAACGAGCAGAAGACCCAGACCGAGAAGCAGGGCAGCAGCAGTGAATCACTTCCTGCTGGACGGTTTACGTCTGCTCTTCCTCGAGTGAGATGAGCCACTATTACAGGTTACTCGAGTTTTCAAGCCAATAACAATTCACGTAATTAGCTGAACTTCGTTTTATGCATGTGACAGGTCGAAAAGCGCCCTGACGTCCAACCTGAAAACCAGCCGGCGCTTCAGGACGTCAGTCGACAGACAGCGGCGTGCGTCCTCGCTCAGAGTCAGTGGCCTCTTTATGTCTTTCACATTCTGTAAATGATGCTTCGTCAGCCCTTCCTATTCACGTTACTGTTCGCTCCCACGTATTTATGGAGGATCTACATCTTACCTGTCTACAGGTGAGAGTCTCCGCCCACCCATGCCTGTCGTCCTGTGGGATGGCGTTAATACTCGGCCCCCGCGCCTGCTGGTCTCTCAGGTGCTCCTGGAACACTGGGTCAGTGCTCATGCATCTGGTCTCACTTCGACCACTTCGAGATTACAGAACACAAGTGAGGGGTAGTAGTATTAAAGTAGTAGAGTGATGTATGTTGGTGCGTGCAGGCAAGCCAAGCAGAGTCGGATGTGTCGCGTCCTCTGCGACCGCTCGCCCTGCCTGCACCCAGTGATGATACTGAAGTCTTCACTCACTGTGAGTAGCTTCACGTTTTGTGAATCAGACGTTCGTCATGCTCCTCTTGCATGATCACTTTAGATTGAATAAATCTCAGACAAACCAACACTCATGGAGAGCTTTAATCGCTTCATACTACTGTCTTTTCTCTTGTTTCCCACAGTGTCTCAGATTCCTAAAAGTCTGCCTGACGGTGCAAGAGCTCCAGTCCAAACGCAAGCTCAACAGGTAGAAATGTCTTTTTGAAAAACTTTGGATCGTTCAAAGTTTGAGTTGAATTAAACAATCGCCTACACATCTTTCTCTCTACCGTAAACAGCTGGTTGGCTCTTCACATCGGTCACCATCCACGTGGGGACGCCGGTTCTGGACGACGTTAAACAGATGTTCGGAGTCCAGAAGCCTGAGCTGCCCCACCAGCTGGAGCATCGTGAATCTACAGACAACACGCAGGCATTGTAAGTTTTGGAATTCTGCTGTTAAAACATGGCAATGCATGAATCTGTGCTATGAGGTTGTGCTTGAGCGGACAAAGTTGTAATGTGGCGTGAAATATGACGGCCGTGCTCGCGTTAGTGTGTAACCACTCGTGTTTGTGTTTTTCCAGACAAATGGATCTATGGCAGAACACTCCCAAGGAACAAGACCAACGTGAAGCTTGGATGAACGCGTCAAAGCTGTTCATTGTAAATACCTGTACATAATGTAAATAAAATAGCATGAGAATGAATTTGAGTCGGAATTTTTTTAAGCTTAGACTTTTTATCGATCTGGGCTTTAAGAGCTGCTTTTGTAAACGATATAGATACAGAAAAGTATTTCATCGGCAAACACTTCACTTTACTCTTTATGAATTTGTGTGCCATCTGGAACACTTTGCGTTGCTCATAAAATGCTCCTGCAGCTCAGTTTTGTTAGTAGTGCCAAGGTCAGGAATTAGATTCTCGGGGAACACATGTTGAAAGAATCTACAACTTAAATGCTGCCCGAAGTCACTTTGGATAGAAAAAAACAACCAAGAGACAAACAGCAATTTTAGGAGCTAAGCTTGCTTACGTTTAGTGGGATTTTGCATGACGCTCGGAATGTTACTTGAAAGTTAGTTTGTACGCAATAAAGTTATTAACTCAACAACGTAACAGCGAGTGTCTCATGGCTTTAAACAGCTTTATTTATAGTTCATACAAAACAAGTTTGTGCTTCAGAAACGCAGTGACGTGACGCCATGTGGAAACAACCTACGAACGATGTCATCGGATAACCTGTCAAAATATTACACTCACAAGAGTAAATGAGTTGAGGCAACAAAATACGATAAAAGGCTGAAAATTAAATGAACATTTCTGAATTGAAGTTATCATGCGAAACGGCTTCGGGGAGCAGCAGCTGTACAGAGCGTTCTCGCCCCATGAAGCACCGTCAGTGCCAAGGTGTGATGCTCATTGTTTTATTGTGAGTAGTAGAGAACAATCGAAGTGAAAGACTTCAACGAGTGCTTCCCTCTGTTCAGTTGGTGACGGTGGCCGGAGAAACAGAGGGTTTGGATCGGTCAGCTTCTTCACCCTCAAACATGTGACTACTGCTGCGTGGGTCTTGAACGGGCGTATATGGTTGCCGGCCGGGCGTTGCGGGTCACTCCGTCTCACCACGATGAGCGGAAGACCCGGCGGCCTCAGAAGCAGGACAGCAGCAGCGGATCACGTCCTGCTGGACGGTTTACGTCTGCTGTCCCTCAAGTGACATGAGCCAACATCACAGATTACTTGAGACTAAAATCCAATAACAGTCAAGGTAAATAGCCGAACTTGGCTCTTGTCATCGAAGAACCTGTTAAAATAATAAACTCGCAGATGTAAATTCGTTGATACAGCAAAAAAAATATTGCCATGGGAAAGCTGAAAATATAACAAGAAAAGCATTTAAAAAAAAAAAACTTAAGAAATACGTAAAACTGCGATGATCTGTAAATCATCGTTTTGTGTAGAAATTGAAGTTGGCCTAATTCGTTAAACATCGTGAATCGTTTTAAAAGTAAAAAGTCTAATAGCTAGTTCCAGTAATAAAGATCAACAAATTAGATGAATAATAAATGAATATAAATAATAATTGAATCATATGGTTGTGTTGGGGGGCGTGCGCAGCTCGGGAGAACGCGTTCATTGAGCCTACGTCACTGCGTATTGGTTCCGCTGCTCGTTTTTTAGTTTTTTTAGGCCAGCTGGGTCTTTTATTTTAACTTGATCGTTTTAGTTTTTACGTTACGAAGTTTTATTGAAGCATTGTGCTTTTGGGCCACGCATGAAAAAACACGAATGTCAAAAGACTCTACATTTTTATCGGACTCCGTAGCAAGCAACGCCACTATCCGGCGATGTATTCTTTTGTTAACAATTTCTTACCAAAGCTATTTCTCATTTGTGTTCTTTTTAATTAACGCGATTGGTATTAAAAAATAAATCGACGTTGTCTTCATTAGAATACGACGTATGACGTTGATGTGGTCGTGTGCGTATCACGTGAAACATCGGTCACTAGGCAACGACCGCGTAGCTGACGTTCTACAAAACAACAAACATTCGTTTGACGAGCCGCTGGATGAGACGGAGCGATCTTCAGATTTGCCTTTACATTTCTTGACTTTTATTGAACAATTCATTTCGTTAATTCATTCGTTTAACAATACATTTTCATCTGAATTACTGACTGTGCTGTTTTTTTGTCTTGTATTAACATTTCTTGTGAGTTGGCTATTTTTACAGGTCAGATGACATCGTTCGTCGGAGGAGGCTATCGTGCGGCTGGCGTACCGAGGGACCAGATCGCCTCGTTGTTCGTGGGGGACCTTCATCCAGAAGTGTCCGAGTTCATCCTCCATCAGACGTTCAGCCCGTTCGGTCCGATCCAGTCCGTCCGGGTCTGCAGAGACAGGGTGACTCGGCGATCCCTGCGGTATGGTTATGTTAACTTTGTTAACCTCGCCAATGGTAAGTCCTCTCTCCATTCTTCACCTTGACATCTTGGTAAACACATTTTGAATTGAAATTTACAGCCTCGTGTATTTTCCTCCTCGAAGTTGTTTCCTGTAAATCGTCTTTAAATTAAGCTCCATGACGTGTGCCGTATAAATAAACTTGCAATGTCTTGTCTCTTATCAACTCTGTCTTTCAGCCGAGAGTGCCATGGACAACCTGATGTGCCAGGATCTTCTGGGCAGACCCATGCGGATCATGTTCTCCCAGCGGGATTCCACGCTGAGGAAGACTGGGGTCGGGAACATCTTCGTCAAGGGTCTGGCCAGCAGCATCGATGGTGCCCGCCTTCATGACAGCTTCTCGCTTTTTGGGAAGATCCTGTCCTGCAAGGTAATATCCGCAGTTTGATTGTTTCTTATGTAAGGCAGATCATGCGTTGACCTCTGAATTCATCCCCGTGGTCAAGGTGGTCTGCGATGCGAACGGATCCAAAGGCTACGGATTCGTCCACTTTGCCACCCTCGAAGCGGCAGAGAAGGCCATCAAAGCGCTTGATGGCATGCTGTTGGACGACCAGCTAGTGTAAGTGGACCTCAGTTGCGCTTCTTGTACTTTGTCGTGTCTAATCGTATAGAGCTGAGCTCATTCGGTTTTCTCTCTTAAAGGTCCATTGGCCACTTTAAGACCTTTGAAGAGCGTCGCGTCGAGCCGCAGGTCATGGCTCAGGACAACGAGCGGCGCTACCCGGTACCCAAACCCTTTGATCACTTAACAAATCTTTAGTGAATGTTGAAGTGTTCTTGTGTCACCGACTGGATCTTGTCTGTTCGACAGGGGGTGAGTCTGTACGTGCGTAATCTGCCCTATAGCTTCAGTGAGCAGCAGCTGCACAGAGCGTTCTCACCCTTCGGAAGCATCATCAGTGCCAAGGTATGATGCGCGTTGTTTTATTGTGATTAGTGCATAACAATCGAAGTGAAAGACTTCAACGAGTGCTTCACTCTGTGCAGTTGATGATGGAGGCCGGACGCAGCCGAGGGTTCGGATTTGTCAGCTTCTCCACCCTCGAAGATGCGACCACGGCTGCGTCGGTCATGAACGGGCGTGTGGTTGCCGGCAGGGCGTTGCGGGTCACTCTGTCTCGTCACAACGAGCAGAAGACCCAGACCGAGAAGCAGGGCAGCAGCAGTGAATCACTTCCTGCTGGACGGTTTACGTCTGCTCTTCCTCGAGTGAGATGAGCCACTATTACAGGTTACTCGAGTTTTCAAGCCAATAACAATTCACGTAATTAGCTGAACTTCGTTTTATGCATGTGACAGGTCGAAAAGCGCCCTGACGTCCAACCTGAAAACCAGCCGGCGCTTCAGGACGTCAGTCGACAGACAGCGGCGTGCGTCCTCGCTCAGAGTCAGTGGCCTCTTTATGTCTTTCACATTCTGTAAATGATGCTTCGTCAGCCCTTCCTATTCACGTTACTGTTCGCTCCCACGTATTTATGGAGGATCTACATCTTTACCTGTCTACAGGTGAGAGTCTCCGCCCACCCATGCCTGTCGTCCTGTGGGATGGCGTTAATACTCGGCCCCCGCGCCTGCTGGTCTCTCAGGTGCTCCTGGAACACTGGGTCAGTGCTCATGCATCTGGTCTCACTTCGACCACTTCGAGATTACAGAACACAAGTGAGGGGTAGTAGTATTAAAGTAGTAGAGTGATGTATGTTGGTGCGTGCAGGCAAGCCAAGCAGAGTCGGATGTGTCGCGTCCTCTGCGACCGCTCGCCCTGCCTGCACCCAGTGATGATACTGAAGTCTTCACTCACTGTGAGTAGCTTCACGTTTTGTGAATCAGACGTTCGTCATGCTCCTCTTGCATGATCACTTTAGATTGAATAAATCTCAGACAAACCAACACTCATGGAGAGCTTTAATCGCTTCATACTACTGTCTTTTCTCTTGTTTCCCACAGTGTCTCAGATTCCTAAAAGTCTGCCTGACGGTGCAAGAGCTCCAGTCCAAACGCAAGCTCAACAGGTAGAAATGTCTTTTTGAAAAACTTTGGATCGTTCAAAGTTTGAGTTGAATTAAACAATCGCCTACACATCTTTCTCTCTACCGTAACAGCTGGTTGGCTCTTCACATCGGTCACCATCCACGTGGGGACGCCGGTTCTGGACGACGTTAAACAGATGTTCGGAGTCCAGAAGCCTGAGCTGCCCCACCAGCTGGAGCATCGTGAATCTACAGACAACACGCAGGCATTGTAAGTTTTGGAATTCTGCTGTTAAAACATGGCAATGCATGAATCTGTGCTATGAGGTTGTGCTTGAGCGGACAAAGTTGTAATGTGGCGTGAAATATGACGGCCGTGCTCGCGTTAGTGTGTAACCACTCGTGTTTGTGTTTTTCCAGACAAATGGATCTATGGCAGAACACTCCCAAGGAACAAGACCAACGTGAAGCTTGGATGAACGCGTCAAAGCTGTTCATTGTAAATACCTGTACATAATGTAAATAAAATAGCATGAGAATGAATTTGAGTCGGAATTTTTTTAAGCTTAGACTTTTTATCGATCTGGGCTTTAAGAGCTGCTTTTGTAAACGATATAGATACAGAAAAGTATTTCATCGGCAAACACTTCACTTTACTCTTTATGAATTTGTGTGCCATCTGGAACACTTTGCGTTGCTCATAAAATGCTCCTGCAGCTCAGTTTTGTTAGTAGTGCCAAGGTCAGGAATTAGATTCTCGGGGAACACATGTTGAAAGAATCTACAACTTAAATGCTGCCCGAAGTCACTTTGGATAGAAAAAAACAACCAAGAGACAAACAGCAATTTTAGGAGCTAAGCTTGCTTACGTTTAGTGGGATTTTGCATGACGCTCGGAATGTTACTTGAAAGTTAGTTTGTACGCAATAAAGTTATTAACTCAACAACGTAACAGCGAGTGTCTCATGGCTTTAAACAGCTTTATTTATAGTTCATACAAAACAAGTTTGTGCTTCAGAAACGCAGTGACGTGACGCCATGTGGAAACAACCTACGAACGATGTCATCGGATAACCTGTCAAAATATTACACTCACAAGAGTAAATGAGTTGAGGCAACAAAATACGATAAAAGGCTGAAAATTAAATGAACATTTCTGAATTGAAGTTATCATGCGAAACGGCTTCGGGGAGCAGCAGCTGTACAGAGCGTTCTCGCCCCATGAAGCACCGTCAGTGCCAAGGTGTGATGCTCATTGTTTTATTGTGAGTAGTAGAGAACAATCGAAGTGAAAGACTTCAACGAGTGCTTCCCTCTGTTCAGTTGGTGACGGTGGCCGGAGAAACAGAGGGTTTGGATCGGTCAGCTTCTTCACCCTCAAACATGTGACTACTGCTGCGTGGGTCTTGAACGGGCGTATATGGTTGCCGGCCGGGCGTTGCGGGTCACTCCGTCTCACCACGATGAGCGGAAGACCCGGCGGCCTCAGAAGCAGGACAGCAGCAGCGGATCACGTCCTGCTGGACGGTTTACGTCTGCTGTCCCTCAAGTGACATGAGCCAACATCACAGATTACTTGAGACTAAAATCCAATAACAGTCAAGGTAAATAGCCGAACTTGGCTCTTGTCATCGAAGAACCTGTTAAAATAATAAACTCGCAGATGTAAATTCGTTGATACAGCAAAAAAATATTGCCATGGGAAAGCTGAAAATATAACAAGAAAAGCATTTAAAAAAAAAAAACTTAAGAAATACGTAAAACTGCGATGATCTGTAAATCATCGTTTTGTGTAGAAATTGAAGTTGGCCTAATTCGTTAAACATCGTGAATCGTTTTAAAAGTAAAAAGTCTAATAGCTAGTTCCAGTAATAAAGATCAACAAATTAGATGAATAATAAATGAATATAAATAATAATTGAATCATATGGTTGTGTTGGGGGGCGTGCGCAGCTCGGGAGAACGCGTTCATTGAGCCTACGTCACTGCGTATTGGTTCCGCTGCTCGTTTTTTAGTTTTTTTAGGCCAGCTGGGTCTTTTATTTTAACTTGATCGTTTTAGTTTTTACGTTACGAAGTTTTATTGAAGCATTGTGCTTTTGGGCCACGCATGAAAAAACACGAATGTCAAAAGACTCTACATTTTTATCGGACTCCGTAGCAAGCAACGCCACTATCCGGCGATGTATTCTTTTGTTAACAATTTCTTACCAAAGCTATTTCTCATTTGTGTTCTTTTTAATTAACGCGATTGGTATTAAAAAATAAATCGACGTTGTCTTCATTAGAATACGACGTATGACGTTGATGTGGTCGTGTGCGTATCACGTGAAACATCGGTCACTAGGCAACGACCGCGTAGCTGACGTTCTACAAACAACAAACATTCGTTTGACGAGCCGCTGGATGAGACGGAGCGATCTTCAGATTTGCCTTTACATTTCTTGACTTTTATTGAACAATTCATTTCGTTAATTCATTCGTTTAACAATACATTTTCATCTGAATTACTGACTGTGCTGTTTTTTTGTCTTGTATTAACATTTCTTGTGAGTTGGCTATTTTTACAGGTCAGATGACATCGTTCGTCGGAGGAGGCTATCGTGCGGCTGGCGTACCGAGGGACCAGATCGCCTCGTTGTTCGTGGGGGACCTTCATCCAGAAGTGTCCGAGTTCATCCTCCATCAGACGTTCAGCCCGTTCGGTCCGATCCAGTCCGTCCGGGTCTGCAGAGACAGGGTGACTCGGCGATCCCTGCGGTATGGTTATGTTAACTTTGTTAACCTCGCCAATGGTAAGTCCTCTCCATTCTTCACCTTGACATCTTGGTAAACACATTTTGAATTGAAATTTACAGCCTCGTGTATTTTCCTCCTCGAAGTTGTTTCCTGTAAATCGTCTTTAAATTAAGCTCCATGACGTGTGCCGTATAAATAAACTTGCAATGTCTTGTCTCTTATCAACTCTGTCTTTCAGCCGAGAGTGCCATGGACAACCTGATGTGCCAGGATCTTCTGGGCAGACCCATGCGGATCATGTTCTCCCAGCGGGATTCCACGCTGAGGAAGACTGGGGTCGGGAACATCTTCGTCAAGGGTCTGGCCAGCAGCATCGATGGTGCCCGCCTTCATGACAGCTTCTCGCTTTTTGGGAAGATCCTGTCCTGCAAGGTAATATCCGCAGTTTGATTGTTTCTTATGTAAGGCAGATCATGCGTTGACCTCTGAATTCATCCCCGTGGTCAAGGTGGTCTGCGATGCGAACGGATCCAAAGGCTACGGATTCGTCCACTTTGCCACCCTCGAAGCGGCAGAGAAGGCCATCAAAGCGCTTGATGGCATGCTGTTGGACGACCAGCTAGTGTAAGTGGACCTCAGTTGCGCTTCTTGTACTTTGTCGTGTCTAATCGTATAGAGCTGAGCTCATTCGGTTTTCTCTCTTAAAGGTCCATTGGCCACTTTAAGACCTTTGAAGAGCGTCGCGTCGAGCCGCAGGTCATGGCTCAGGACAACGAGCGGCGCTACCCGGTACCCAAACCCTTTGATCACTTAACAAATCTTTAGTGAATGTTGAAGTGTTCTTGTGTCACCGACTGGATCTTGTCTGTTCGACAGGGGGTGAGTCTGTACGTGCGTAATCTGCCCTATAGCTTCAGTGAGCAGCAGCTGCACAGAGCGTTCTCACCCTTCGGAAGCATCATCAGTGCCAAGGTATGATGCGCGTTGTTTTATTGTGATTAGTGCATAACAATCGAAGTGAAAGACTTCAACGAGTGCTTCACTCTGTGCAGTTGATGATGGAGGCCGGACGCAGCCGAGGGTTCGGATTTGTCAGCTTCTCCACCCTCGAAGATGCGACCACGGCTGCGTCGGTCATGAACGGGCGGTGGTTGCCGGCAGGGCGTTGCGGGTCACTCTGTCTCGTCACAACGAGCAGAAGAAGACCCAGACCGAGAAGCAGGGCAGCAGCAGTGAATCACTTCCTGCTGGACGGTTTACGTCTGCTCTTCCTCGAGTGAGATGAGCCACTATTACAGGTTACTCGAGTTTTCAAGCCAATAACAATTCACGTAATTAGCTGAACTTCGTTTTATGCATGTGACAGGTCGAAAAGCGCCCTGACGTCCAACCTGAAAACCAGCCGGCGCTTCAGGACGTCAGTCGACAGACAGCGGCGTGCGTCCTCGCTCAGAGTCAGTGGCCTCTTTATGTCTTTCACATTCTGTAAATGATGCTTCGTCAGCCCTTCCTATTCACGTTACTGTTCGCTCCCACGTATTTATGGAGGATCTACATCTTTACCTGTCTACAGGTGAGAGTCTCCGCCCACCCATGCCTGTCGTCCTGTGGGATGGCGTTAATACTCGGCCCCCGCGCCTGCTGGTCTCTCAGGTGCTCCTGGAACACTGGGTCAGTGCTCATGCATCTGGTCTCACTTCGACCACTTCGAGATTACAGAACACAAGTGAGGGGTAGTAGTATTAAAGTAGTAGAGTGATGAATGTGGTGCGTGCAGGCAAGCCAAGCAGAGTCGGATGTGTCGCGTCCTCTGCGACCGCTCGCCCTGCCTGCACCCAGTGATGATACTGAAGTCTTCACTCACTGTGAGTAGCTTCACGTTTTGTGAATCAGACGTTCGTCATGCTCCTCTTGCATGATCACTTTAGATTGAATAAATCTCAGACAAACCAACACTCATGGAGAGCTTTAATCGCTTCATACTACTGTCTTTTCTCTTGTTTCCCACAGTGTCTCAGATTCCTAAAAGTCTGCCTGACGGTGCAAGAGCTCCAGTCCAAACGCAAGCTCAACAGGTAGAAATGTCTTTTTGAAAAACTTTGGATCGTTCAAAGTTTGAGTTGAATTAAACAATCGCCTACACATCTTTCTCTCTACCGTAACAGCTGGTTGGCTCTTCACATCGGTCACCATCCACGTGGGGACGCCGGTTCTGGACGACGTTAAACAGATGTTCGGAGTCCAGAAGCCTGAGCTGCCCCACCAGCTGGAGCATCGTGAATCTACAGACAACACGCAGGCATTGTAAGTTTTGGAATTCTGCTGTTAAAACATGGCAATGCATGAATCTGTGCTATGAGGTTGTGCTTGAGCGGACAAAGTTGTAATGTGGCGTGAAATATGACGGCCGTGCTCGCGTTAGTGTGTAACCACTCGTGTTTGTGTTTTTCCAGACAAATGGATCTATGGCAGAACACTCCAAGGAACAAGACCAACGTGAAGCTTGGATGAACGCGTCAAAGCTGTTCATTGTAAATACCTGTACATAATGTAAATAAAATAGCATGAGAATGAATTTGAGTCGGAATTTTTTTAAGCTTAGACTTTTTATCGATCTGGGCTTTAAGAGCTGCTTTTGTAAACGATATAGATACAGAAAAGTATTTCACGGCAAACACTTCACTTTACTCTTTATGAATTTGTGTGCCATCTGGAACACTTTGCGTTGCTCATAAAATGCTCCTGCAGCTCAGTTTTGTTAGTAGTGCCAAGGTCAGGAATTAGATTCTCGGGGAACACATGTTGAAAGAATCTACAACTTAAATGCTGCCCGAAGTCACTTTGGATAGAAAAAAACAACCAAGAGACAAACAGCAATTTTAGGAGCTAAGCTTGCTTACGTTTAGTGGGATTTTGCATGACGCTCGGAATGTTACTTGAAAGTTAGTTTGTACGCAATAAAGTTATTAACTCAACAACGTAACAGCGAGTGTCTCATGGCTTTAAACAGCTTTATTTATAGTTCATACAAAACAAGTTTGTGCTTCAGAAACGCAGTGACGTGACGCCATGTGGAAACAACCTACGAACGATGTCATCGGATAACCTGTCAAAATATTACACTCACAAGAGTAAATGAGTTGAGGCAACAAAATACGATAAAAGGCTGAAAATTAAATGAACATTTCTGAATTGAAGTTATCATGCGAAACGGCTTCGGGAGCAGCAGCTGTACAGAGCGTTCTCGCCCCATGAAGCACCGTCAGTGCCAAGGTGTGATGCTCATTGTTTTATTGTGAGTAGTAGAGAACAATCGAAGTGAAAGACTTCAACGAGTGCTTCCCTCTGTTCAGTTGGTGACGGTGGCCGGAGAAACAGAGGGTTTGGATCGGTCAGCTTCTTCACCCTCAAACATGTGACTACTGCTGCGTGGGTCTTGAACGGGCGTATATGGTTGCCGGCCGGGCGTTGCGGGTCACTCCGTCTCACCACGATGAGCGGAAGACCCGGCGGCCTCAGAAGCAGGACAGCAGCAGCGGATCACGTCCTGCTGGACGGTTTACGTCTGCTGTCCCTCAAGTGACATGAGCCAACATCACAGATTACTTGAGACTAAAATCCAATAACAGTCAAGGTAAATAGCCGAACTTGGCTCTTGTCATCGAAGAACCTGTTAAAATAATAAACTCGCAGATGTAAATTCGTTGATACAGCAAAAAAAAATTGCCATGGGAAAGCTGAAAATATAACAAGAAAAGCAATTTAAAAAAAAAAACTTAAGAAATACGTAAAACTGCGATGATCTGTAAATCATCGTTTTGTGTAGAAATTGAAGTTGGCCTAATTCGTTAAACATCGTGAATCGTTTTAAAAGTAAAAAGTCTAATAGCTAGTTCCAGTAATAAAGATCAACAAATTAGATGAATAATAAATGAATATAAATAATAATTGAATCATATGGTTTGTGTTGGGGGGCGTGCGCAGCTCGGGAGAACGCGTTCATTGAGCCTACGTCACTGCGTATTGGTTCCGCTGCTCGTTTTTTAGTTTTTTTAGGCCAGCTGGGTCTTTTATTTTAACTTGATCGTTTTAGTTTTTACGTTACGAAGTTTTATTGAAGCATTGTGCTTTTGGGCCACGCATGAAAAAACACGAATGTCAAAAGACTCTACATTTTTATCGGACTCCGTAGCAAGCAACGCCACTATCCGGCGATGTATTCTTTTGTTAACAATTTCTTACCAAAGCTATTTCTCATTTGTGTTCTTTTTAATTAACGCGATTGGTATTAAAAAATAAATCGACGTTGTCTTCATTAGAATACGACGTATGACGTTGATGTGGTCGTGTGCGTATCACGTGAAACATCGGTCACTAGGCAACGACCGCGTAGCTGACGTTCTAAAAAACAACAAACATTCGTTTGACGAGCCGCTGGATGAGACGGAGCGATCTTCAGATTTGCCTTTACATTTCTTGACTTTTATTGAACAATTCATTTCGTTAATTCATTCGTTTAACAATACATTTTCATCTGAATTACTGACTGTGCTGTTTTTTTGTCTTGTATTAACATTTCTTGTGAGTTGGCTATTTTTACAGGTCAGATGACATCGTTCGTCGGAGGAGGCTATCGTGCGGCTGGCGTACCGAGGGACCAGATCGCCTCGTTGTTCGTGGGGGACCTTCATCCAGAAGTGTCCGAGTTCATCCTCCATCAGACGTTCAGCCCGTTCGGTCCGATCCAGTCCGTCCGGGTCTGCAGAGACAGGGTGACTCGGCGATCCCTGCGGTATGGTTATGTTAACTTTGTTAACCTCGCCAATGGTAAGTCCTCTCTCCATTCTTCACCTTGACATCTTGGTAAACACATTTTGAATTGAAATTTACAGCCTCGTGTATTTTCCTCCTCGAAGTTGTTCCTGTAAATCGTCTTTAAATTAAGCTCCATGACGTGTGCCGTATAAATAAACTTGCAATGTCTTGTCTCTTATCAACTCTGTCTTTCAGCCGAGAGTGCCATGGACAACCTGATGTGCCAGGATCTTCTGGGCAGACCCATGCGGATCATGTTCTCCCAGCGGGATTCCACGCTGAGGAAGACTGGGGTCGGGAACATCTTCGTCAAGGGTCTGGCCAGCAGCATCGATGGTGCCCGCCTTCATGACAGCTTCTCGCTTTTTGGGAAGATCCTGTCCTGCAAGGTAATATCCGCAGTTTGATTGTTTCTTGTAAGGCAGATCATGCGTTGACCTCTGAATTCATCCCCGTGGTCAAGGTGGTCTGCGATGCGAACGGATCCAAAGGCTACGGATTCGTCCACTTTGCCACCCTCGAAGCGGCAGAGAAGGCCATCAAAGCGCTTGATGGCATGCTGTTGGACGACCAGCTAGTGTAAGTGGACCTCAGTTGCGCTTCTTGTACTTTGTCGTGTCTAATCGTATAGAGCTGAGCTCATTCGGTTTTCTCTCTTAAAGGTCCATTGGCCACTTTAAGACCTTTGAAGAGCGTCGCGTCGAGCCGCAGGTCATGGCTCAGGACAACGAGCGGCGCTACCCGGTACCCAAACCCTTTGATCACTTAACAAATCTTTAGTGAATGTTGAAGTGTTCTTGTGTCACCGACTGGATCTTGTCTGTTCGACAGGGGGTGAGTCTGTACGTGCGTAATCTGCCCTATAGCTTCAGTGAGCAGCAGCTGCACAGAGCGTTCTCACCCTTCGGAAGCATCATCAGTGCCAAGGTATGATGCGCGTTGTTTTATTGTGATTAGTGCATAACAATCGAAGTGAAAGACTTCAACGAGTGCTTCACTCTGTGCAGTTGATGATGGAGGCCGGACGCAGCCGAGGGTTCGGATTTGTCAGCTTCTCCACCCTCGAAGATGCGACCACGGCTGCGTCGGTCATGAACGGGCGTGTGGTTGCCGGCAGGGCGTTGCGGGTCACTCTGTCTCGTCACAACCGAGCAGAAGACCCAGACCGAGAAGCAGGCAGCAGTGAATCACTTCCTGCTGGACGGTTTTACGTCTGCTCTTCCTCGAGTGAGATGAGCCACTATTACAGGTTACTCGAGTTTTCAAGCCAATAACAATTCACGTAATTAGCTGAACTTCGTTTTATGCATGTGACAGGTCGAAAAGCGCCCTGACGTCCAACCTGAAAACCAGCCGGCGCTTCAGGACGTCAGTCGACAGACAGCGGCGTGCGTCCTCGCTCAGAGTCAGTGGCCTCTTTATGTCTTTCACATTCTGTAAATGATGCTTCGTCAGCCCTTCCTATTCACGTTACTGTTCGCTCCCACGTATTTATGGAGGATCTACATCTTTACCTGTCTACAGGTGAGAGTCTCCGCCCACCCATGCCTGTCGTCCGTGGGATGGCGTTAATACTCGGCCCCCGCGCCTGCTGGTCTCTCAGGTGCTCCTGGAACACTGGGTCAGTGCTCATGCATCTGGTCTCACTTCGACCACTTCGAGATTACAGAACACAAGTGAGGGGTAGTAGTATTAAAGTAGTAGAGTGATGTATGTTGGTGCGTGCAGGCAAGCCAAGCAGAGTCGGATGTGTCGCGTCCTCTGCGACCGCTCGCCCTGCCTGCACCCAGTGATGATACTGAAGTCTTCACTCACTGTGAGTAGCTTCACGTTTTGTGAATCAGACGTTCGTCAAGCTCCTCTTGCATGATCACTTTAGATTGAATAAATCTCAGACAAACCAACACTCATGGAGAGCTTTAATCGCTTCATACTACTGTCTTTTCTCTTGTTTCCCACAGTGTCTCAGATTCCTAAAAGTCTGCCTGACGGTGCAAGAGCTCCAGTCCAAACGCAAGCTCAACAGGTAGAAATGTCTTTTTGAAAAACTTTGGATCGTTCAAAGTTTGAGTTGAATTAAACAATCGCCTACACATCTTTCTCTCTACCGTAACAGCTGGTTGGCTCTTCACATCGGTCACCATCCACGTGGGGACGCCGGTTCTGGACGACGTTAAACAGATGTTCGAGTCCAGAAGCCTGAGCTGCCCCACCAGCTGGAGCATCGTGAATCTACAGACAACACGCAGGCATTGTAAGTTTTGGAATTCAGCTGTTAAAACATGGCAATGCATGAATCTGTGCTATGAGGTTGTGCTTGAGCGGACAAAGTTGTAATGTGGCGTGAAATATGACGGCCGTGCTCGCGTTAGTGTGTAACCACTCGTGTTTGTGTTTTTCCAGACAAATGGATCTATGGCAGAACACTCCAAGGAACAAGACCAACGTGAAGCTTGGATGAACGCGTCAAAGCTGTTCATTGTAAATACCTGTACATAATGTAAATAAAAAGCATGAGAATGAATTTGAGTCGGAATTTTTTAAGCTTAGACTTTTTATCGATCTGGGCTTTAAGAGCTGCTTTTGTAAACGATATAGATACAGAAAAGTATTTCATCGGCAAACACTTCACTTTACTCTTTAGAATTTGTGTGCCATCTGGAACACTTTGCGTTGCTCATAAAATGCTCCTGCAGCTCAGTTTTGTTAGTAGTGCCAAGGTCAGGAATTAGATTCTCGGGGAACACATGTTGAAAGAATCTACAACTTAAATGCTGCCCGAAGTCACTTTGGATAGAAAAAAACAACCAAGAGACAAACAGCAATTTTAGGAGCTAAGCTTGCTTAAGTTTAGTGGGATTTTGCATGACGCTCGGAATGTTACTTGAAAGTTAGTTTGTACGCAATAAAGTTATTAACTCAACAACGTAACAGCGAGTGTCTCATGGCTTTAAACAGCTTTATTTATAGTTCATACAAAACAAGTTTGTGCTTCAGAAACGCAGTGACGTGACGCCATGTGGAAACAACCTACGAACGATGTCATCGGATAACCTGTCAAAATATACACTCACAAGAGTAAATGAGTTGAGGCAACAAAATACGATAAAAGGCTGAAAATTAAATGAACATTTCTGAATTGAAGTTATCATGCGAAACGGCTTCGGGGAGCAGCAGCTGTACAGAGCGTTCTCGCCCCATGAAGCACCGTCAGTGCCAAGGTGTGATGCTCATTGTTTTATTGTGAGTAGTAGAGAACAATCGAAGTGAAAGACTTCAACGAGTGCTTCCCTCTGTTCAGTTGGTGACGGTGGCCGGAGAAACAGAGGGTTTGGATCGGTCAGCTTCTTCACCCTCAAACATGTGACTACTGCTGCGTGGGTCTTGAACGGGCGTATATGGTTGCCGGCCGGGCGTTGCGGGTCACTCCGTCTCACCACGATGAGCGGAAGACCCGGCGGCCTCAGAAGCAGGACAGCAGCAGCGGATCACGTCCTGCTGGACGGTTTACGTCTGCTGTCCCTCAAGTGACATGAGCCAACATCACAGATTACTTGAGACTAAAATCCAATAACAGTCAAGGTAAATAGCCGAACTTGGCTCTTGTCATCGAAGAACCTGTTAAAATAATAAACTCGCAGATGTAAATTCGTTGATACAGCAAAAAAAATATTGCCATGGGAAAGCTGAAAATATAACAAGAAAAGCATTTAAAAAAAAAAAACTTAAGAAATACGTAAAACTGCGATGATCTGTAAATCATCGTTTTGTGTAGAAATTGAAGTTGGCCTAATTCGTTAAACATCGTGAATCGTTTTAAAAGTAAAAAGTCTAATAGCTAGTTCCAGTAATAAAGATCAACAAATTAGATGAATAATAAATGAATATAAATAATAATTGAATCATATGGTTGTGTTGGGGGGCGTGCGCAGCTCGGGAGAACGCGTTCATTGAGCCTACGTCACTGCGTATTGGTTCCGCTGCTCGTTTTTTAGTTTTTTTGGCCAGCTGGGTCTTTTATTTTAACTTGATCGTTTTAGTTTTTACGTTACGAAGTTTTATTGAAGCATTGTGCTTTTGGGCCACGCATGAAAAAACACGAATGTCAAAAGACTCTACATTTTTATCGGACTCCGTAGCAAGCAACGCCACTATCCGGCGATGTATTCTTTTGTTAACAATTTCTTACCAAAGCTATTTCTCATTTGTGTTCTTTTTAATTAACGCGATTGGTATTAAAAAATAAATCGACGTTGTCTTCATTAGAATACGACGTATGACGTTGATGTGGTCGTGTGCGTATCACGTGAAACATCGGTCACTAGGCAACGACCGCGTAGCTGACGTTCTACAAAACAACAAACATTCGTTTGACGAGCCGCTGGATGAGACGGAGCGATCTTCAGATTTGCCTTTACATTTCTTGACTTTTATTGAACAATTCATTTCGTTAATTCATTCGTTTAACAATACATTTTCATCTGAATTACTGACTGTGCTGTTTTTTTGTCTTGTATTAACATTTCTTGTGAGTTGGCTATTTTTACAGGTCAGATGACATCGTTCGTCGGAGGAGGCTATCGTGCGGCTGGCGTACCGAGGGACCAGATCGCCTCGTTGTTCGTGGGGGACCTTCATCCAGAAGTGTCCGAGTTCATCCTCCATCAGACGTTCAGCCCGTTCGGTCCGATCCAGTCCGTCCGGGTCTGCAGAGACAGGGTGACTCGGCGATCCCTGCGGTATGGTTATGTTAACTTTGTTACCTCGCCAATGGTAAGTCCTCTCTCCATTCTTCACCTTGACATCTTGGTAAACACATTTTGAATTGAAATTTACAGCCTCGTGTATTTTCCTCCTCGAAGTTGTTTCCTGTAAATCGTCTTTAAATTAAGCTCCATGACGTGTGCCGTATAAATAAACTTGCAATGTCTTGTCTCTTATCAACTCTGTCTTTCAGCCGAGAGTGCCATGGACAACCTGATGTGCCAGGATCTTCTGGGCAGACCCATGCGGATCATGTTCTCCCAGCGGGATTCCACGCTGAGGAAGACTGGGGTCGGGAACATCTTCGTCAAGGGTCTGGCCAGCAGCATCGATGGTGCCCCCTTCATGACAGCTTCTCGCTTTTTGGGAAGATCCTGTCCTGCAAGGTAATATCCGCAGTTTGATTGTTTCTTATGTAAGGCAGATCATGCGTTGACCTCTGAATTCATCCCCGTGGTCAAGGTGGTCTGCGATGCGAACGGATCCAAAGGCTACGGATTCGTCCACTTTGCCACCCTCGAAGCGGCAGAGAAGGCCATCAAAGCGCTTGATGGCATGCTGTTGGACGACCAGCTAGTGTAAGTGGACCTCAGTTGCGCTTCTTGTACTTTGTCGTGTCTAATCGTATAGAGCTGAGCTCATTCGGTTTTCTCTCTTAAAGGTCCATTGGCCACTTTAAGACCTTTGAAGAGCGTCGCGTCGAGCCGCAGGTCATGGCTCAGGACAACGAGCGGCGCTACCCGGTACCCAAACCCTTTGATCACTTAACAAATCTTTAGTGAATGTTGAAGTGTTCTTGTGTCACCGACTGGATCTTGTCTGTTCGACAGGGGGTGAGTCTGTACGTGCGTAATCTGCCCTATAGCTTCAGTGAGCAGCAGCTGCACAGAGCGTTCTCACCCTTCGGAAGCATCATCAGTGCCAAGGTATGATGCGCGTTGTTTTATTGTGATTAGTGCATAACAATCGAAGTGAAAGACTTCAACGAGTGCTTCACTCTGTGCAGTTGATGATGGAGGCCGGACGCAGCCGAGGGTTCGGATTTGTCAGCTTCTCCACCCTCGAAGATGCGACCACGGCTGCGTCGGTCATGAACGGGCGTGTGGTTGCCGGCAGGGCGTTGCGGGTCACTCTGTCTCGTCACAACGAGCAGAAGACCCAGACCGAGAAGCAGGGCAGCAGCAGTGAATCACTTCCTGCTGGACGGTTTACGTCTGCTCTTCCTCGAGTGAGATGAGCCACTATTACAGGTTACTCGAGTTTTCAAGCCAATAACAATTCACGTAATTAGCTGAACTTCGTTTTATGCATGTGACAGGTCGAAAAGCGCCCTGACGTCCAACCTGAAAACCAGCCGGCGCTTCAGGACGTCAGTCGACAGACAGCGGCGTGCGTCCTCGCTCAGAGTCAGTGGCCTCTTTATGTCTTTCACATTCTGTAAATGATGCTTCGTCAGCCCTTCCTATTCACGTTACTGTTCGCTCCCACGTATTTATGGAGGATCTACATCTTTACCTGTCTACAGGTGAGAGTCTCCGCCCACCCATGCCTGTCGTCCTGTGGGATGGCGTTAATACTCGGCCCCCGCGCCTGCTGGTCTCTCAGGTGCTCCTGGAACACTGGGTCAGTGCTCATGCATCTGGTCTCACTTCGACCACTTCGAGATTACAGAACACAAGTGAGGGGTAGTAGTATTAAAGTAGTAGAGTGATGTATGTTGGTGCGTGCAGGCAAGCCAAGCAGAGTCGGATGTGTCGCGTCCTCTGCGACCGCTCGCCCTGCCTGCACCCAGTGATGATACTGAAGTCTTCACTCACTGTGAGTAGCTTCACGTTTTGTGAATCAGACGTTCGTCATGCTCCTCTTGCATGATCACTTTAGATTGAATAAATCTCAGACAAACCAACACTCATGGAGAGCTTTAATCGCTTCATACTACTGTCTTTTCTCTTGTTTCCCACAGTGTCTCAGATTCCTAAAAGTCTGCCTGACGGTGCAAGAGCTCCAGTCCAAACGCAAGCTCAACAGGTAGAAATGTCTTTTTGAAAAACTTTGGATCGTTCAAAGTTTGAGTTGAATTAAACAATCGCCTACACATCTTTCTCTCTACCGTAACAGCTGGTTGGCTCTTCACATCGGTCACCATCCACGTGGGGACGCCGGTTCTGGACGACGTTAAACAGATGTTCGGAGTCCAGAAGCCTGAGCTGCCCCACCAGCTGGAGCATCGTGAATCTACAGACAACACGCAGGCATTGTAAGTTTTGGAATTCTGCTGTTAAAACATGGCAATGCATGAATCTGTGCTATGAGGTTGTGCTTGAGCGGACAAAGTTGTAATGTGGCGTGAAATATGACGGCCGTGCTCGCGTTAGTGTGTAACCACTCGTGTTTGTGTTTTTCCAGACAAATGGATCTATGGCAGAACACTCCCAAGGAACAAGACCAACGTGAAGCTTGGATGAACGCGTCAAAGCTGTTCATTGTAAATACCTGTACATAATGTAAATAAAATAGCATGAGAATGAATTTGAGTCGGAATTTTTTTAAGCTTAGACTTTTTATCGATCTGGGCTTTAAGAGCTGCTTTTGTAAACGATATAGATACAGAAAAGTATTTCATCGGCAAACACTTCACTTTACTCTTTATGAATTTGTGTGCCATCTGGAACACTTTGCGTTGCTCATAAAATGCTCCTGCAGCTCAGTTTTGTTAGTAGTGCCAAGGTCAGGAATTAGATTCTCGGGGAACACATGTTGAAAGAATCTACAACTTAAATGCTGCCCGAAGTCACTTTGGATAGAAAAAAACAACCAAGAGACAAACAGCAATTTTAGGAGCTAAGCTTGCTTACGTTTAGTGGGATTTTGCATGACGCTCGGAATGTTACTTGAAAGTTAGTTTGTACGCAATAAAGTTATTAACTCAACAACGTAACAGCGAGTGTCTCATGGCTTTAAACAGCTTTATTTATAGTTCATACAAAACAAGTTTGTGCTTCAGAAACGCAGTGACGTGACGCCATGTGGAAACAACCTACGAACGATGTCATCGGATAACCTGTCAAAATATTACACTCACAAGAGTAAATGAGTTGAGGCAACAAAATACGATAAAAGGCTGAAAATTAAATGAACATTTCTGAATTGAAGTTATCATGCGAAACGGCTTCGGGGAGCAGCAGCTGTACAGAGCGTTCTCGCCCCATGAAGCACCGTCAGTGCCAAGGTGTGATGCTCATTGTTTTATTGTGAGTAGTAGAGAACAATCGAAGTGAAAGACTTCAACGAGTGCTTCCCTCTGTTCAGTTGGTGACGGTGGCCGGAGAAACAGAGGGTTTGGATCGGTCAGCTTCTTCACCCTCAAACATGTGACTACTGCTGCGTGGGTCTTGAACGGGCGTATATGGTTGCCGGCCGGGCGTTGCGGGTCACTCCGTCTCACCACGATGAGCGGAAGACCCGGCGGCCTCAGAAGCAGGACAGCAGCAGCGGATCACGTCCTGCTGGACGGTTTACGTCTGCTGTCCCTCAAGTGACATGAGCCAACATCACAGATTACTTGAGACTAAAATCCAATAACAGTCAAGGTAAATAGCCGAACTTGGCTCTTGTCATCGAAGAACCTGTTAAAATAATAAACTCGCAGATGTAAATTCGTTGATACAGCAAAAAAAATATTGCCATGGGAAAGCTGAAAATATAACAAGAAAAGCATTTAAAAAAAAAAAACTTAAGAAATACGTAAAACTGCGATGATCTGTAAATCATCGTTTTGTGTAGAAATTGAAGTTGGCCTAATTCGTTAAACATCGTGAATCGTTTTAAAAGTAAAAAGTCTAATAGCTAGTTCCAGTAATAAAGATCAACAAATTAGATGAATAATAAATGAATATAAATAATAATTGAATCATATGGTTGTGTTGGGGGGCGTGCGCAGCTCGGGAGAACGCGTTCATTGAGCCTACGTCACTGCGTATTGGTTCCGCTGCTCGTTTTTTAGTTTTTTTAGGCCAGCTGGGTCTTTTATTTTAACTTGATCGTTTTAGTTTTTACGTTACGAAGTTTTATTGAAGCATTGTGCTTTTGGGCCACGCATGAAAAAACACGAATGTCAAAAGACTCTACATTTTTATCGGACTCCGTAGCAAGCAACGCCACTATCCGGCGATGTATTCTTTTGTTAACAATTTCTTACCAAAGCTATTTCTCATTTGTGTTCTTTTTAATTAACGCGATTGGTATTAAAAAATAAATCGACGTTGTCTTCATTAGAATACGACGTATGACGTTGATGTGGTCGTGTGCGTATCACGTGAAACATCGGTCACTAGGCAACGACCGCGTAGCTGACGTTCTACAAAACAACAAACATTCGTTTGACGAGCCGCTGGATGAGACGGAGCGATCTTCAGATTTGCCTTTACATTTCTTGACTTTTATTGAACAATTCATTTCGTTAATTCATTCGTTTAACAATACATTTTCATCTGAATTACTGACTGTGCTGTTTTTTTGTCTTGTATTAACATTTCTTGTGAGTTGGCTATTTTTACAGGTCAGATGACATCGTTCGTCGGAGGAGGCTATCGTGCGGCTGGCGTACCGAGGGACCAGATCGCCTCGTTGTTCGTGGGGGACCTTCATCCAGAAGTGTCCGAGTTCATCCTCCATCAGACGTTCAGCCCGTTCGGTCCGATCCAGTCCGTCCGGGTCTGCAGAGACAGGGTGACTCGGCGATCCCTGCGGTATGGTTATGTTAACTTTGTTAACCTCGCCAATGGTAAGTCCTCTCTCCATTCTTCACCTTGACATCTTGGTAAACACATTTTGAATTGAAATTTACAGCCTCGTGTATTTTCCTCCTCGAAGTTGTTTCCTGTAAATCGTCTTTAAATTAAGCTCCATGACGTGTGCCGTATAAATAAACTTGCAATGTCTTGTCTCTTATCAACTCTGTCTTTCAGCCGAGAGTGCCATGGACAACCTGATGTGCCAGGATCTTCTGGGCAGACCCATGCGGATCATGTTCTCCCAGCGGGATTCCACGCTGAGGAAGACTGGGGTCGGGAACATCTTCGTCAAGGGTCTGGCCAGCAGCATCGATGGTGCCCGCCTTCATGACAGCTTCTCGCTTTTTGGGAAGATCCTGTCCTGCAAGGTAATATCCGCAGTTTGATTGTTTCTTATGTAAGGCAGATCATGCGTTGACCTCTGAATTCATCCCCGTGGTCAAGGTGGTCTGCGATGCGAACGGATCCAAAGGCTACGGATTCGTCCACTTTGCCACCCTCGAAGCGGCAGAGAAGGCCATCAAAGCGCTTGATGGCATGCTGTTGGACGACCAGCTAGTGTAAGTGGACCTCAGTTGCGCTTCTTGTACTTTGTCGTGTCTAATCGTATAGAGCTGAGCTCATTCGGTTTTCTCTCTTAAAGGTCCATTGGCCACTTTAAGACCTTTGAAGAGCGTCGCGTCGAGCCGCAGGTCATGGCTCAGGACAACGAGCGGCGCTACCCGGTACCCAAACCCTTTGATCACTTAACAAATCTTTAGTGAATGTTGAAGTGTTCTTGTGTCACCGACTGGATCTTGTCTGTTCGACAGGGGTGAGTCTGTACGTGCGTAATCTGCCCTATAGCTTCAGTGAGCAGCAGCTGCACAGAGCGTTCTCACCCTTCGGAAGCATCATCAGTGCCAAGGTATGATGCGCGTTGTTTTATTGTGATTAGTGCATAACAATCGAAGTGAAAGACTTCAACGAGTGCTTCACTCTGTGCAGTTGATGATGGAGGCCGGACGCAGCCGAGGGTTCGGATTTGTCAGCTTCTCCACCCTCGAAGATGCGACCACGGCTGCGTCGGTCATGAACGGGCGTGTGGTTGCCGGCAGGGCGTTGCGGGTCACTCTGTCTCGTCACAACGAGCAGAAGACCCAGACCGAGAAGCAGGGCAGCAGCAGTGAATCACTTCCTGCTGGACGGTTTACGTCTGCTCTTCCTCGAGTGAGATGAGCCACTATTACAGGTTACTCGAGTTTTCAAGCCAATAACAATTCACGTAATTAGCTGAACTTCGTTTTATGCATGTGACAGGTCGAAAAGCGCCCTGACGTCCAACCTGAAAACCAGCCGGCGCTTCAGGACGTCAGTCGACAGACAGCGGCGTGCGTCCTCGCTCAGAGTCAGTGGCCTCTTTATGTCTTTCACATTCTGTAAATGATGCTTCGTCAGCCCTTCCTATTCACGTTACTGTTCGCTCCCACGTATTTATGGAGGATCTACATCTTTACCTGTCTACAGGTGAGAGTCTCCGCCCACCCATGCCTGTCGTCCTGTGGGATGGCGTTAATACTCGGCCCCCGCGCCTGCTGGTCTCTCAGGTGCTCCTGGAACACTGGGTCAGTGCTCATGCATCTGGTCTCACTTCGACCACTTCGAGATTACAGAACACAAGTGAGGGGTAGTAGTATTAAAGTAGTAGAGTGATGTATGTTGGTGCGTGCAGGCAAGCCAAGCAGAGTCGGATGTGTCGCGTCCTCTGCGACCGCTCGCCCTGCCTGCACCCAGTGATGATACTGAAGTCTTCACTCACTGTGAGTAGCTTCACGTTTTGTGAATCAGACGTTCGTCATGCTCCTCTTGCATGATCACTTTAGATTGAATAAATCTCAGACAAACCAACACTCATGGAGAGCTTTAATCGCTTCATACTACTGTCTTTTCTCTTGTTTCCCACAGTGTCTCAGATTCCTAAAAGTCTGCCTGACGGTGCAAGAGCTCCAGTCCAAACGCAAGCTCAACAGGTAGAAATGTCTTTTTGAAAAACTTTGGATCGTTCAAAGTTTGAGTTGAATTAAACAATCGCCTACACATCTTTCTCTCTACCGTAACAGCTGGTTGGCTCTTCACATCGGTCACCATCCACGTGGGGACGCCGGTTCTGGACGACGTTAAACAGATGTTCGGAGTCCAGAAGCCTGAGCTGCCCCACCAGCTGGAGCATCGTGAATCTACAGACAACACGCAGGCATTGTAAGTTTTGGAATTCTGCTGTTAAAACATGGCAATGCATGAATCTGTGCTATGAGGTTGTGCTTGAGCGGACAAAGTTGTAATGTGGCGTGAAATATGACGGCCGTGCTCGCGTTAGTGTGTAACCACTCGTGTTTGTGTTTTTCCAGACAAATGGATCTATGGCAGAACACTCCCAAGGAACAAGACCAACGTGAAGCTTGGATGAACGCGTCAAAGCTGTTCATTGTAAATACCTGTACATAATGTAAATAAAATAGCATGAGAATGAATTTGAGTCGGAATTTTTTTAAGCTTAGACTTTTTATCGATCTGGGCTTTAAGAGCTGCTTTTGTAAACGATATAGATACAGAAAAGTATTTCATCGGCAAACACTTCACTTTACTCTTTATGAATTTGTGTGCCATCTGGAACACTTTGCGTTGCTCATAAAATGCTCCTGCAGCTCAGTTTTGTTAGTAGTGCCAAGGTCAGGAATTAGATTCTCGGGGAACACATGTTGAAAGAATCTACAACTTAAATGCTGCCCGAAGTCACTTTGGATAGAAAAAAACAACCAAGAGACAAACAGCAATTTTAGGAGCTAAGCTTGCTTACGTTTAGTGGGATTTTGCATGACGCTCGGAATGTTACTTGAAAGTTAGTTTGTACGCAATAAAGTTATTAACTCAACAACGTAACAGCGAGTGTCTCATGGCTTTAAACAGCTTTATTTATAGTTCATACAAAACAAGTTTGTGCTTCAGAAACGCAGTGACGTGACGCCATGTGGAAACAACCTACGAACGATGTCATCGGATAACCTGTCAAAATATTACACTCACAAGAGTAAATGAGTTGAGGCAACAAAATACGATAAAAGGCTGAAAATTAAATGAACATTTCTGAATTGAAGTTATCATGCGAAACGGCTTCGGGGAGCAGCAGCTGTACAGAGCGTTCTCGCCCCATGAAGCACCGTCAGTGCCAAGGTGTGATGCTCATTGTTTTATTGTGAGTAGTAGAGAACAATCGAAGTGAAAGACTTCAACGAGTGCTTCCCTCTGTTCAGTTGGTGACGGTGGCCGGAGAAACAGAGGGTTTGGATCGGTCAGCTTCTTCACCCTCAAACATGTGACTACTGCTGCGTGGGTCTTGAACGGGCGTATATGGTTGCCGGCCGGGCGTTGCGGGTCACTCCGTCTCACCACGATGAGCGGAAGACCCGGCGGCCTCAGAAGCAGGACAGCAGCAGCGGATCACGTCCTGCTGGACGGTTTACGTCTGCTGTCCCTCAAGTGACATGAGCCAACATCACAGATTACTTGAGACTAAAATCCAATAACAGTCAAGGTAAATAGCCGAACTTGGCTCTTGTCATCGAAGAACCTGTTAAAATAATAAACTCGCAGATGTAAATTCGTTGATACAGCAAAAAAAATATTGCCATGGGAAAGCTGAAAATATAACAAGAAAAGCATTTAAAAAAAAAAACTTAAGAAATACGTAAAACTGCGATGATCTGTAAATCATCGTTTTGTGTAGAAATTGAAGTTGGCCTAATTCGTTAAACATCGTGAATCGTTTTAAAAGTAAAAAGTCTAATAGCTAGTTCCAGTAATAAAGATCAACAAATTAGATGAATAATAAATGAATATAAATAATAATTGAATCATATGGTTGTGTTGGGGGGCGTGCGCAGCTCGGGAGAACGCGTTCATTGAGCCTACGTCACTGCGTATTGGTTCCGCTGCTCGTTTTTTAGTTTTTTTAGGCCAGCTGGGTCTTTTATTTTAACTTGATCGTTTTAGTTTTTACGTTACGAAGTTTTATTGAAGCATTGTGCTTTTGGGCCACGCATGAAAAAACACGAATGTCAAAAGACTCTACATTTTTATCGGACTCCGTAGCAAGCAACGCCACTATCCGGCGATGTATTCTTTTGTTAACAATTTCTTACCAAAGCTATTTCTCATTTGTGTTCTTTTTAATTAACGCGATTGGTATTAAAAAATAAATCGACGTTGTCTTCATTAGAATACGACGTATGACGTTGATGTGGTCGTGTGCGTATCACGTGAAACATCGGTCACTAGGCAACGACCGCGTAGCTGACGTTCTACAAAACAACAAACATTCGTTTGACGAGCCGCTGGATGAGACGGAGCGATCTTCAGATTTGCCTTTACATTTCTTGACTTTTATTGAACAATTCATTTCGTTAATTCATTCGTTTAACAATACATTTTCATCTGAATTACTGACTGTGCTGTTTTTTTGTCTTGTATTAACATTTCTTGTGAGTTGGCTATTTTTACAGGTCAGATGACATCGTTCGTCGGAGGAGGCTATCGTGCGGCTGGCGTACCGAGGGACCAGATCGCCTCGTTGTTCGTGGGGGACCTTCATCCAGAAGTGTCCGAGTTCATCCTCCATCAGACGTTCAGCCCGTTCGGTCCGATCCAGTCCGTCCGGGTCTGCAGAGACAGGGTGACTCGGCGATCCCTGCGGTATGGTTATGTTAACTTTGTTAACCTCGCCAATGGTAAGTCCTCTCTCCATTCTTCACCTTGACATCTTGGTAAACACATTTTGAATTGAAATTTACAGCCTCGTGTATTTTCCTCCTCGAAGTTGTTTCCTGTAAATCGTCTTTAAATTAAGCTCCATGACGTGTGCCGTATAAATAAACTTGCAATGTCTTGTCTCTTATCAACTCTGTCTTTCAGCCGAGAGTGCCATGGACAACCTGATGTGCCAGGATCTTCTGGGCAGACCCATGCGGATCATGTTCTCCCAGCGGGATTCCACGCTGAGGAAGACTGGGGTCGGGAACATCTTCGTCAAGGGTCTGGCCAGCAGCATCGATGGTGCCCGCCTTCATGACAGCTTCTCGCTTTTTGGGAAGATCCTGTCCTGCAAGGTAATATCCGCAGTTTGATTGTTTCTTATGTAAGGCAGATCATGCGTTGACCTCTGAATTCATCCCCGTGGTCAAGGTGGTCTGCGATGCGAACGGATCCAAAGGCTACGGATTCGTCCACTTTGCCACCCTCGAAGCGGCAGAGAAGGCCATCAAAGCGCTTGATGGCATGCTGTTGGACGACCAGCTAGTGTAAGTGGACCTCAGTTGCGCTTCTTGTACTTTGTCGTGTCTAATCGTATAGAGCTGAGCTCATTCGGTTTTCTCTCTTAAAGGTCCATTGGCCACTTTAAGACCTTTGAAGAGCGTCGCGTCGAGCCGCAGGTCATGGCTCAGGACAACGAGCGGCGCTACCCGGTACCCAAACCCTTTGATCACTTAACAAATCTTTAGTGAATGTTGAAGTGTTCTTGTGTCACCGACTGGATCTTGTCTGTTCGACAGGGGGTGAGTCTGTACGTGCGTAATCTGCCCTATAGCTTCAGTGAGCAGCAGCTGCACAGAGCGTTCTCACCCTTCGGAAGCATCATCAGTGCCAAGGTATGATGCGCGTTGTTTTATTGTGATTAGTGCATAACAATCGAAGTGAAAGACTTCAACGAGTGCTTCACTCTGTGCAGTTGATGATGGAGGCCGGACGCAGCCGAGGGTTCGGATTTGTCAGCTTCTCCACCCTCGAAGATGCGACCACGGCTGCGTCGGTCATGAACGGGCGTGTGGTTGCCGGCAGGGCGTTGCGGGTCACTCTGTCTCGTCACAACGAGCAGAAGACCCAGACCGAGAAGCAGGGCAGCAGCAGTGAATCACTTCCTGCTGGACGGTTTACGTCTGCTCTTCCTCGAGTGAGATGAGCCACTATTACAGGTTACTCGAGTTTTCAAGCCAATAACAATTCACGTAATTAGCTGAACTTCGTTTTATGCATGTGACAGGTCGAAAAGCGCCCTGACGTCCAACCTGAAAACCAGCCGGCGCTTCAGGACGTCAGTCGACAGACAGCGGCGTGCGTCCTCGCTCAGAGTCAGTGGCCTCTTTATGTCTTTCACATTCTGTAAATGATGCTTCGTCAGCCCTTCCTATTCACGTTACTGTTCGCTCCCACGTATTTATGGAGGATCTACATCTTTACCTGTCTACAGGTGAGAGTCTCCGCCCACCCATGCCTGTCGTCCTGTGGGATGGCGTTAATACTCGGCCCCCGCGCCTGCTGGTCTCTCAGGTGCTCCTGGAACACTGGGTCAGTGCTCATGCATCTGGTCTCACTTCGACCACTTCGAGATTACAGAACACAAGTGAGGGGTAGTAGTATTAAAGTAGTAGAGTGATGTATGTTGGTGCGTGCAGGCAAGCCAAGCAGAGTCGGATGTGTCGCGTCCTCTGCGACCGCTCGCCCTGCCTGCACCCAGTGATGATACTGAAGTCTTCACTCACTGTGAGTAGCTTCACGTTTTGTGAATCAGACGTTCGTCATGCTCCTCTTGCATGATCACTTTAGATTGAATAAATCTCAGACAAACCAACACTCATGGAGAGCTTTAATCGCTTCATACTACTGTCTTTTCTCTTGTTTCCCACAGTGTCTCAGATTCCTAAAAGTCTGCCTGACGGTGCAAGAGCTCCAGTCCAAACGCAAGCTCAACAGGTAGAAATGTCTTTTTGAAAAACTTTGGATCGTTCAAAGTTTGAGTTGAATTAAACAATCGCCTACACATCTTTCTCTCTACCGTAACAGCTGGTTGGCTCTTCACATCGGTCACCATCCACGTGGGGACGCCGGTTCTGGACGACGTTAAACAGATGTTCGGAGTCCAGAAGCCTGAGCTGCCCCACCAGCTGGAGCATCGTGAATCTACAGACAACACGCAGGCATTGTAAGTTTTGGAATTCTGCTGTTAAAACATGGCAATGCATGAATCTGTGCTATGAGGTTGTGCTTGAGCGGACAAAGTTGTAATGTGGCGTGAAATATGACGGCCGTGCTCGCGTTAGTGTGTAACCACTCGTGTTTGTGTTTTTCCAGACAAATGGATCTATGGCAGAACACTCCCAAGGAACAAGACCAACGTGAAGCTTGGATGAACGCGTCAAAGCTGTTCATTGTAAATACCTGTACATAATGTAAATAAAATAGCATGAGAATGAATTTGAGTCGGAATTTTTTTAAGCTTAGACTTTTTATCGATCTGGGCTTTAAGAGCTGCTTTTGTAAACGATATAGATACAGAAAAGTATTTCATCGGCAAACACTTCACTTTACTCTTTATGAATTTGTGTGCCATCTGGAACACTTTGCGTTGCTCATAAAATGCTCCTGCAGCTCAGTTTTGTTAGTAGTGCCAAGGTCAGGAATTAGATTCTCGGGGAACACATGTTGAAAGAATCTACAACTTAAATGCTGCCCGAAGTCACTTTGGATAGAAAAAAACAACCAAGAGACAAACAGCAATTTTAGGAGCTAAGCTTGCTTACGTTTAGTGGGATTTTGCATGACGCTCGGAATGTTACTTGAAAGTTAGTTTGTACGCAATAAAGTTATTAACTCAACAACGTAACAGCGAGTGTCTCATGGCTTTAAACAGCTTTATTTATAGTTCATACAAAACAAGTTTGTGCTTCAGAAACGCAGTGACGTGACGCCATGTGGAAACAACCTACGAACGATGTCATCGGATAACCTGTCAAAATATTACACTCACAAGAGTAAATGAGTTGAGGCAACAAAATACGATAAAAGGCTGAAAATTAAATGAACATTTCTGAATTGAAGTTATCATGCGAAACGGCTTCGGGGAGCAGCAGCTGTACAGAGCGTTCTCGCCCCATGAAGCACCGTCAGTGCCAAGGTGTGATGCTCATTGTTTTATTGTGAGTAGTAGAGAACAATCGAAGTGAAAGACTTCAACGAGTGCTTCCCTCTGTTCAGTTGGTGACGGTGGCCGGAGAAACAGAGGGTTTGGATCGGTCAGCTTCTTCACCCTCAAACATGTGACTACTGCTGCGTGGGTCTTGAACGGGCGTATATGGTTGCCGGCCGGGCGTTGCGGGTCACTCCGTCTCACCACGATGAGCGGAAGACCCGGCGGCCTCAGAAGCAGGACAGCAGCAGCGGATCACGTCCTGCTGGACGGTTTACGTCTGCTGTCCCTCAAGTGACATGAGCCAACATCACAGATTACTTGAGACTAAAATCCAATAACAGTCAAGGTAAATAGCCGAACTTGGCTCTTGTCATCGAAGAACCTGTTAAAATAATAAACTCGCAGATGTAAATTCGTTGATACAGCAAAAAAAATATTGCCATGGGAAAGCTGAAAATATAACAAGAAAAGCATTTAAAAAAAAAAACTTAAGAAATACGTAAAACTGCGATGATCTGTAAATCATCGTTTTGTGTAGAAATTGAAGTTGGCCTAATTCGTTAAACATCGTGAATCGTTTTAAAAGTAAAAAGTCTAATAGCTAGTTCCAGTAATAAAGATCAACAAATTAGATGAATAATAAATGAATATAAATAATAATTGAATCATATGGTTGTGTTGGGGGGCGTGCGCAGCTCGGGAGAACGCGTTCATTGAGCCTACGTCACTGCGTATTGGTTCCGCTGCTCGTTTTTTAGTTTTTTTAGGCCAGCTGGGTCTTTTATTTTAACTTGATCGTTTTAGTTTTTACGTTACGAAGTTTTATTGAAGCATTGTGCTTTTGGGCCACGCATGAAAAAACACGAATGTCAAAAGACTCTACATTTTTATCGGACTCCGTAGCAAGCAACGCCACTATCCGGCGATGTATTCTTTTGTTAACAATTTCTTACCAAAGCTATTTCTCATTTGTGTTCTTTTTAATTAACGCGATTGGTATTAAAAAATAAATCGACGTTGTCTTCATTAGAATACGACGTATGACGTTGATGTGGTCGTGTGCGTATCACGTGAAACATCGGTCACTAGGCAACGACCGCGTAGCTGACGTTCTACAAAACAACAAACATTCGTTTGACGAGCCGCTGGATGAGACGGAGCGATCTTCAGATTTGCCTTTACATTTCTTGACTTTTATTGAACAATTCATTTCGTTAATTCATTCGTTTAACAATACATTTTCATCTGAATTACTGACTGTGCTGTTTTTTTTGTCTTGTATTAACATTTCTTGTGAGTTGGCTATTTTTACAGGTCAGATGACATCGTTCGTCGGAGGAGGCTATCGTGCGGCTGGCGTACCGAGGGACCAGATCGCCTCGTTGTTCGTGGGGGACCTTCATCCAGAAGTGTCCGAGTTCATCCTCCATCAGACGTTCAGCCCGTTCGGTCCGATCCAGTCCGTCCGGGTCTGCAGAGACAGGGTGACTCGGCGATCCCTGCGGTATGGTTATGTTAACTTTGTTAACCTCGCCAATGGTAAGTCCTCTCTCCATTCTTCACCTTGACATCTTGGTAAACACATTTTGAATTGAAATTTACAGCCTCGTGTATTTTCCTCCTCGAAGTTGTTTCCTGTAAATCGTCTTTAAATTAAGCTCCATGACGTGTGCCGTATAAATAAACTTGCAATGTCTTGTCTCTTATCAACTCTGTCTTTCAGCCGAGAGTGCCATGGACAACCTGATGTGCCAGGATCTTCTGGGCAGACCCATGCGGATCATGTTCTCCCAGCGGGATTCCACGCTGAGGAAGACTGGGGTCGGGAACATCTTCGTCAAGGGTCTGGCCAGCAGCATCGATGGTGCCCGCCTTCATGACAGCTTCTCGCTTTTTGGGAAGATCCTGTCCTGCAAGGTAATATCCGCAGTTTGATTGTTTCTTATGTAAGGCAGATCATGCGTTGACCTCTGAATTCATCCCCGTGGTCAAGGTGGTCTGCGATGCGAACGGATCCAAAGGCTACGGATTCGTCCACTTTGCCACCCTCGAAGCGGCAGAGAAGGCCATCAAAGCGCTTGATGGCATGCTGTTGGACGACCAGCTAGTGTAAGTGGACCTCAGTTGCGCTTCTTGTACTTTGTCGTGTCTAATCGTATAGAGCTGAGCTCATTCGGTTTTCTCTCTTAAAGGTCCATTGGCCACTTTAAGACCTTTGAAGAGCGTCGCGTCGAGCCGCAGGTCATGGCTCAGGACAACGAGCGGCGCTACCCGGTACCCAAACCCTTTGATCACTTAACAAATCTTTAGTGAATGTTGAAGTGTTCTTGTGTCACCGACTGGATCTTGTCTGTTCGACAGGGGGTGAGTCTGTACGTGCGTAATCTGCCCTATAGCTTCAGTGAGCAGCAGCTGCACAGAGCGTTCTCACCCTTCGGAAGCATCATCAGTGCCAAGGTATGATGCGCGTTGTTTTATTGTGATTAGTGCATAACAATCGAAGTGAAAGACTTCAACGAGTGCTTCACTCTGTGCAGTTGATGATGGAGGCCGGACGCAGCCGAGGGTTCGGATTTGTCAGCTTCTCCACCCTCGAAGATGCGACCACGGCTGCGTCGGTCATGAACGGGCGTGTGGTTGCCGGCAGGGCGTTGCGGGTCACTCTGTCTCGTCACAACGAGCAGAAGACCCAGACCGAGAAGCAGGGCAGCAGCAGTGAATCACTTCCTGCTGGACGGTTTACGTCTGCTCTTCCTCGAGTGAGATGAGCCACTATTACAGGTTACTCGAGTTTTCAAGCCAATAACAATTCACGTAATTAGCTGAACTTCGTTTTATGCATGTGACAGGTCGAAAAGCGCCCTGACGTCCAACCTGAAAACCAGCCGGCGCTTCAGGACGTCAGTCGACAGACAGCGGCGTGCGTCCTCGCTCAGAGTCAGTGGCCTCTTTATGTCTTTCACATTCTGTAAATGATGCTTCGTCAGCCCTTCCTATTCACGTTACTGTTCGCTCCCACGTATTTATGGAGGATCTACATCTTTACCTGTCTACAGGTGAGAGTCTCCGCCCACCCATGCCTGTCGTCCTGTGGGATGGCGTTAATACTCGGCCCCCGCGCCTGCTGGTCTCTCAGGTGCTCCTGGAACACTGGGTCAGTGCTCATGCATCTGGTCTCACTTCGACCACTTCGAGATTACAGAACACAAGTGAGGGGTAGTAGTATTAAAGTAGTAGAGTGATGTATGTTGGTGCGTGCAGGCAAGCCAAGCAGAGTCGGATGTGTCGCGTCCTCTGCGACCGCTCGCCCTGCCTGCACCCAGTGATGATACTGAAGTCTTCACTCACTGTGAGTAGCTTCACGTTTTGTGAATCAGACGTTCGTCATGCTCCTCTTGCATGATCACTTTAGATTGAATAAATCTCAGACAAACCAACACTCATGGAGAGCTTTAATCGCTTCATACTACTGTCTTTTCTCTTGTTTCCCACAGTGTCTCAGATTCCTAAAAGTCTGCCTGACGGTGCAAGAGCTCCAGTCCAAACGCAAGCTCAACAGGTAGAAATGTCTTTTTGAAAAACTTTGGATCGTTCAAAGTTTGAGTTGAATTAAACAATCGCCTACACATCTTTCTCTCTACCGTAACAGCTGGTTGGCTCTTCACATCGGTCACCATCCACGTGGGGACGCCGGTTCTGGACGACGTTAAACAGATGTTCGGAGTCCAGAAGCCTGAGCTGCCCCACCAGCTGGAGCATCGTGAATCTACAGACAACACGCAGGCATTGTAAGTTTTGGAATTCTGCTGTTAAAACATGGCAATGCATGAATCTGTGCTATGAGGTTGTGCTTGAGCGGACAAAGTTGTAATGTGGCGTGAAATATGACGGCCGTGCTCGCGTTAGTGTGTAACCACTCGTGTTTGTGTTTTTCCAGACAAATGGATCTATGGCAGAACACTCCCAAGGAACAAGACCAACGTGAAGCTTGGATGAACGCGTCAAAGCTGTTCATTGTAAATACCTGTACATAATGTAAATAAAATAGCATGAGAATGAATTTGAGTCGGAATTTTTTTAAGCTTAGACTTTTTATCGATCTGGGCTTTAAGAGCTGCTTTTGTAAACGATATAGATACAGAAAAGTATTTCATCGGCAAACACTTCACTTTACTCTTTATGAATTTGTGTGCCATCTGGAACACTTTGCGTTGCTCATAAAATGCTCCTGCAGCTCAGTTTTGTTAGTAGTGCCAAGGTCAGGAATTAGATTCTCGGGGAACACATGTTGAAAGAATCTACAACTTAAATGCTGCCCGAAGTCACTTTGGATAGAAAAAAACAACCAAGAGACAAACAGCAATTTTAGGAGCTAAGCTTGCTTACGTTTAGTGGGATTTTGCATGACGCTCGGAATGTTACTTGAAAGTTAGTTTGTACGCAATAAAGTTATTAACTCAACAACGTAACAGCGAGTGTCTCATGGCTTTAAACAGCTTTATTTATAGTTCATACAAAACAAGTTTGTGCTTCAGAAACGCAGTGACGTGACGCCATGTGGAAACAACCTACGAACGATGTCATCGGATAACCTGTCAAAATATTACACTCACAAGAGTAAATGAGTTGAGGCAACAAAATACGATAAAAGGCTGAAAATTAAATGAACATTTCTGAATTGAAGTTATCATGCGAAACGGCTTCGGGGAGCAGCAGCTGTACAGAGCGTTCTCGCCCCATGAAGCACCGTCAGTGCCAAGGTGTGATGCTCATTGTTTTATTGTGAGTAGTAGAGAACAATCGAAGTGAAAGACTTCAACGAGTGCTTCCCTCTGTTCAGTTGGTGACGGTGGCCGGAGAAACAGAGGGTTTGGATCGGTCAGCTTCTTCACCCTCAAACATGTGACTACTGCTGCGTGGGTCTTGAACGGGCGTATATGGTTGCCGGCCGGGCGTTGCGGGTCACTCCGTCTCACCACGATGAGCGGAAGACCCGGCGGCCTCAGAAGCAGGACAGCAGCAGCGGATCACGTCCTGCTGGACGGTTTACGTCTGCTGTCCCTCAAGTGACATGAGCCAACATCACAGATTACTTGAGACTAAAATCCAATAACAGTCAAGGTAAATAGCCGAACTTGGCTCTTGTCATCGAAGAACCTGTTAAAATAATAAACTCGCAGATGTAAATTCGTTGATACAGCAAAAAAAATATTGCCATGGGAAAGCTGAAAATATAACAAGAAAAGCATTTAAAAAAAAAAACTTAAGAAATACGTAAAACTGCGATGATCTGTAAATCATCGTTTTGTGTAGAAATTGAAGTTGGCCTAATTCGTTAAACATCGTGAATCGTTTTAAAAGTAAAAAGTCTAATAGCTAGTTCCAGTAATAAAGATCAACAAATTAGATGAATAATAAATGAATATAAATAATAATTGAATCATATGGTTGTGTTGGGGGGCGTGCGCAGCTCGGGAGAACGCGTTCATTGAGCCTACGTCACTGCGTATTGGTTCCGCTGCTCGTTTTTTAGTTTTTTTAGGCCAGCTGGGTCTTTTATTTTAACTTGATCGTTTTAGTTTTTACGTTACGAAGTTTTATTGAAGCATTGTGCTTTTGGGCCACGCATGAAAAAACACGAATGTCAAAAGACTCTACATTTTTATCGGACTCCGTAGCAAGCAACGCCACTATCCGGCGATGTATTCTTTTGTTAACAATTTCTTACCAAAGCTATTTCTCATTTGTGTTCTTTTTAATTAACGCGATTGGTATTAAAAAATAAATCGACGTTGTCTTCATTAGAATACGACGTATGACGTTGATGTGGTCGTGTGCGTATCACGTGAAACATCGGTCACTAGGCAACGACCGCGTAGCTGACGTTCTACAAAACAACAAACATTCGTTTGACGAGCCGCTGGATGAGACGGAGCGATCTTCAGATTTGCCTTTACATTTCTTGACTTTTATTGAACAATTCATTTCGTTAATTCATTCGTTTAACAATACATTTTCATCTGAATTACTGACTGTGCTGTTTTTTTGTCTTGTATTAACATTTCTTGTGAGTTGGCTATTTTTACAGGTCAGATGACATCGTTCGTCGGAGGAGGCTATCGTGCGGCTGGCGTACCGAGGGACCAGATCGCCTCGTTGTTCGTGGGGGACCTTCATCCAGAAGTGTCCGAGTTCATCCTCCATCAGACGTTCAGCCCGTTCGGTCCGATCCAGTCCGTCCGGGTCTGCAGAGACAGGGTGACTCGGCGATCCCTGCGGTATGGTTATGTTAACTTTGTTAACCTCGCCAATGGTAAGTCCTCTCTCTCATTCTTCACCTTGACATCTTGGTAAACACATTTTGAATTGAAATTTACAGCCTCGTGTATTTTCCTCCTCGAAGTTGTTTCCTGTAAATCGTCTTTAAATTAAGCTCCATGACGTGTGCCGTATAAATAAACTTGCAATGTCTTGTCTCTTATCAACTCTGTCTTTCAGCCGAGAGTGCCATGGACAACCTGATGTGCCAGGATCTTCTGGGCAGACCCATGCGGATCATGTTCTCCCAGCGGGATTCCACGCTGAGGAAGACTGGGGTCGGGAACATCTTCGTCAAGGGTCTGGCCAGCAGCATCGATGGTGCCCGCCTTCATGACAGCTTCTCGCTTTTTGGGAAGATCCTGTCCTGCAAGGTAATATCCGCAGTTTGATTGTTTCTTATGTAAGGCAGATCATGCGTTGACCTCTGAATTCATCCCCGTGGTCAAGGTGGTCTGCGATGCGAACGGATCCAAAGGCTACGGATTCGTCCACTTTGCCACCCTCGAAGCGGCAGAGAAGGCCATCAAAGCGCTTGATGGCATGCTGTTGGACGACCAGCTAGTGTAAGTGGACCTCAGTTGCGCTTCTTGTACTTTGTCGTGTCTAATCGTATAGAGCTGAGCTCATTCGGTTTTCTCTCTTAAAGGTCCATTGGCCACTTTAAGACCTTTGAAGAGCGTCGCGTCGAGCCGCAGGTCATGGCTCAGGACAACGAGCGGCGCTACCCGGTACCCAAACCCTTTGATCACTTAACAAATCTTTAGTGAATGTTGAAGTGTTCTTGTGTCACCGACTGGATCTTGTCTGTTCGACAGGGGGTGAGTCTGTACGTGCGTAATCTGCCCTATAGCTTCAGTGAGCAGCAGCTGCACAGAGCGTTCTCACCCTTCGGAAGCATCATCAGTGCCAAGGTATGATGCGCGTTGTTTTATTGTGATTAGTGCATAACAATCGAAGTGAAAGACTTCAACGAGTGCTTCACTCTGTGCAGTTGATGATGGAGGCCGGACGCAGCCGAGGGTTCGGATTTGTCAGCTTCTCCACCCTCGAAGATGCGACCACGGCTGCGTCGGTCATGAACGGGCGTGTGGTTGCCGGCAGGGCGTTGCGGGTCACTCTGTCTCGTCACAACGAGCAGAAGACCCAGACCGAGAAGCAGGGCAGCAGCAGTGAATCACTTCCTGCTGGACGGTTTACGTCTGCTCTTCCTCGAGTGAGATGAGCCACTATTACAGGTTACTCGAGTTTTCAAGCCAATAACAATTCACGTAATTAGCTGAACTTCGTTTTATGCATGTGACAGGTCGAAAAGCGCCCTGACGTCCAACCTGAAAACCAGCCGGCGCTTCAGGACGTCAGTCGACAGACAGCGGCGTGCGTCCTCGCTCAGAGTCAGTGGCCTCTTTATGTCTTTCACATTCTGTAAATGATGCTTCGTCAGCCCTTCCTATTCACGTTACTGTTCGCTCCCACGTATTTATGGAGGATCTACATCTTTACCTGTCTACAGGTGAGAGTCTCCGCCCACCCATGCCTGTCGTCCTGTGGGATGGCGTTAATACTCGGCCCCCGCGCCTGCTGGTCTCTCAGGTGCTCCTGGAACACTGGGTCAGTGCTCATGCATCTGGTCTCACTTCGACCACTTCGAGATTACAGAACACAAGTGAGGGGTAGTAGTATTAAAGTAGTAGAGTGATGTATGTTGGTGCGTGCAGGCAAGCCAAGCAGAGTCGGATGTGTCGCGTCCTCTGCGACCGCTCGCCCTGCCTGCACCCAGTGATGATACTGAAGTCTTCACTCACTGTGAGTAGCTTCACGTTTTGTGAATCAGACGTTCGTCATGCTCCTCTTGCATGATCACTTTAGATTGAATAAATCTCAGACAAACCAACACTCATGGAGAGCTTTAATCGCTTCATACTACTGTCTTTTCTCTTGTTTCCCACAGTGTCTCAGATTCCTAAAAGTCTGCCTGACGGTGCAAGAGCTCCAGTCCAAACGCAAGCTCAACAGGTAGAAATGTCTTTTTGAAAAACTTTGGATCGTTCAAAGTTTGAGTTGAATTAAACAATCGCCTACACATCTTTCTCTCTACCGTAACAGCTGGTTGGCTCTTCACATCGGTCACCATCCACGTGGGGACGCCGGTTCTGGACGACGTTAAACAGATGTTCGGAGTCCAGAAGCCTGAGCTGCCCCACCAGCGTGAATCAGACAACACGCAGGCATTGTAAGTTTTGGAATTCTGCTGTTAAAACATGGCAATGCATGAATCTGTGCTATGAGGTTGTGCTTGAGCGGACAAAGTTGTAATGTGGCGTGAAATATGACGGCCGTGCTCGCGTTAGTGTGTAACCACTCGTGTTTGTGTTTTTCCAGACAAATGGATCTATGGCAGAACACTCCCAAGGAACAAGACCAACGTGAAGCTTGGATGAACGCGTCAAAGCTGTTCATTGTAAATACCTGTACATAATGTAAATAAAATAGCATGAGAATGAATTTGAGTCGGAATTTTTTTAAGCTTAGACTTTTTATCGATCTGGGCTTTAAGAGCTGCTTTTGTAAACGATATAGATACAGAAAAGTATTTCATCGGCAAACACTTCACTTTACTCTTTATGAATTTGTGTGCCATCTGGAACACTTTGCGTTGCTCATAAAATGCTCCTGCAGCTCAGTTTTGTTAGTAGTGCCAAGGTCAGGAATTAGATTCTCGGGGAACACATGTTGAAAGAATCTACAACTTAAATGCTGCCCGAAGTCACTTTGGATAGAAAAAAACAACCAAGAGACAAACAGCAATTTTAGGAGCTAAGCTTGCTTACGTTTAGTGGGATTTTGCATGACGCTCGGAATGTTACTTGAAAGTTAGTTTGTACGCAATAAAGTTATTAACTCAACAACGTAACAGCGAGTGTCTCATGGCTTTAAACAGCTTTATTTATAGTTCATACAAAACAAGTTTGTGCTTCAGAAACGCAGTGACGTGACGCCATGTGGAAACAACCTACGAACGATGTCATCGGATAACCTGTCAAAATATTACACTCACAAGAGTAAATGAGTTGAGGCAACAAAATACGATAAAAGGCTGAAAATTAAATGAACATTTCTGAATTGAAGTTATCATGCGAAACGGCTTCGGGGAGCAGCAGCTGTACAGAGCGTTCTCGCCCCATGAAGCACCGTCAGTGCCAAGGTGTGATGCTCATTGTTTTATTGTGAGTAGTAGAGAACAATCGAAGTGAAAGACTTCAACGAGTGCTTCCCTCTGTTCAGTTGGTGACGGTGGCCGGAGAAAAGAGGGTTTGGATCGGTCAGCTTCTTCACCCTCAAACATGTGACTACTGCTGCGTGGGTCTTGAACGGGCGTATATGGTTGCCGGCCGGGCGTTGCGGGTCACTCCGTCTCACCACGATGAGCGGAAGACCCGGCGGCCTCAGAAGCAGGACAGCAGCAGCGGATCACGTCCTGCTGGACGGTTTACGTCTGCTGTCCCTCAAGTGACATGAGCCAACATCACAGATTACTTGAGACTAAAATCCAATAACAGTCAAGGTAAATAGCCGAACTTGGCTCTTGTCATCGAAGAACCTGTTAAAATAATAAACTCGCAGATGTAAATTCGTTGATACAGCAAAAAAAATATTGCCATGGGAAAGCTGAAAATATAACAAGAAAAGCATTTAAAAAAAAAAAACTTAAGAAATACGTAAAACTGCGATGATCTGTAAATCATCGTTTTGTGTAGAAATTGAAGTTGGCCTAATTCGTTAAACATCGTGAATCGTTTTAAAAGTAAAAAGTCTAATAGCTAGTTCCAGTAATAAAGATCAACAAATTAGATGAATAATAAATGAATATAAATAATAATTGAATCATATGGTTGTGTTGGGGGGCGTGCGCAGCTCGGGAGAACGCGTTCATTGAGCCTACGTCACTGCGTATTGGTTCCGCTGCTCGTTTTTTAGTTTTTTTAGGCCAGCTGGGTCTTTTATTTTAACTTGATCGTTTTAGTTTTTACGTTACGAAGTTTTATTGAAGCATTGTGCTTTTGGGCCACGCATGAAAAAACACGAATGTCAAAAGACTCTACATTTTTATCGGACTCCGTAGCAAGCAACGCCACTATCCGGCGATGTATTCTTTTGTTAACAATTTCTTACCAAAGCTATTTCTCATTTGTGTTCTTTTTAATTAACGCGATTGGTATTAAAAAATAAATCGACGTTGTCTTCATTAGAATACGACGTATGACGTTGATGTGGTCGTGTGCGTATCACGTGAAACATCGGTCACTAGGCAACGACCGCGTAGCTGACGTTCTACAAAACAACAAACATTCGTTTGACGAGCCGCTGGATGAGACGGAGCGATCTTCAGATTTGCCTTTACATTTCTTGACTTTTATTGAACAATTCATTTCGTTAATTCATTCGTTTAACAATACATTTTCATCTGAATTACTGACTGTGCTGTTTTTTTGTCTTGTATTAACATTTCTTGTGAGTTGGCTATTTTTACAGGTCAGATGACATCGTTCGTCGGAGGAGGCTATCGTGCGGCTGGCGTACCGAGGGACCAGATCGCCTCGTTGTTCGTGGGGGACCTTCATCCAGAAGTGTCCGAGTTCATCCTCCATCAGACGTTCAGCCCGTTCGGTCCGATCCAGTCCGTCCGGGTCTGCAGAGACAGGGTGACTCGGCGATCCCTGCGGTATGGTTATGTTAACTTTGTTAACCTCGCCAATGGTAAGTCCTCTCTCCATTCTTCACCTTGACATCTTGGTAAACACATTTTGAATTGAAATTTACAGCCTCGTGTATTTTCCTCCTCGAAGTTGTTTCCTGTAAATCGTCTTTAAATTAAGCTCCATGACGTGTGCCGTATAAATAAACTTGCAATGTCTTGTCTCTTATCAACTCTGTCTTTCAGCCGAGAGTGCCATGGACAACCTGATGTGCCAGGATCTTCTGGGCAGACCCATGCGGATCATGTTCTCCCAGCGGGATTCCACGCTGAGGAAGACTGGGGTCGGGAACATCTTCGTCAAGGGTCTGGCCAGCAGCATCGATGGTGCCCGCCTTCATGACAGCTTCTCGCTTTTTGGGAAGATCCTGTCCTGCAAGGTAATATCCGCAGTTTGATTGTTTCTTATGTAAGGCAGATCATGCGTTGACCTCTGAATTCATCCCCGTGGTCAAGGTGGTCTGCGATGCGAACGGATCCAAAGGCTACGGATTCGTCCACTTTGCCACCCTCGAAGCGGCAGAGAAGGCCATCAAAGCGCTTGATGGCATGCTGTTGGACGACCAGCTAGTGTAAGTGGACCTCAGTTGCGCTTCTTGTACTTTGTCGTGTCTAATCGTATAGAGCTGAGCTCATTCGGTTTTCTCTCTTAAAGGTCCATTGGCCACTTTAAGACCTTTGAAGAGCGTCGCGTCGAGCCGCAGGTCATGGCTCAGGACAACGAGCGGCGCTACCCGGTACCCAAACCCTTTGATCACTTAACAAATCTTTAGTGAATGTTGAAGTGTTCTTGTGTCACCGACTGGATCTTGTCTGTTCGACAGGGGGTGAGTCTGTACGTGCGTAATCTGCCCTATAGCTTCAGTGAGCAGCAGCTGCACAGAGCGTTCTCACCCTTCGGAAGCATCATCAGTGCCAAGGTATGATGCGCGTTGTTTTATTGTGATTAGTGCATAACAATCGAAGTGAAAGACTTCAACGAGTGCTTCACTCTGTGCAGTTGATGATGGAGGCCGGACGCAGCCGAGGGTTCGGATTTGTCAGCTTCTCCACCCTCGAAGATGCGACCACGGCTGCGTCGGTCATGAACGGGCGTGTGGTTGCCGGCAGGGCGTTGCGGGTCACTCTGTCTCGTCACAACGAGCAGAAGACCCAGACCGAGAAGCAGGGCAGCAGCAGTGAATCACTTCCTGCTGGACGGTTTACGTCTGCTCTTCCTCGAGTGAGATGAGCCACTATTACAGGTTACTCGAGTTTTCAAGCCAATAACAATTCACGTAATTAGCTGAACTTCGTTTTATGCATGTGACAGGTCGAAAAGCGCCCTGACGTCCAACCTGAAAACCAGCCGGCGCTTCAGGACGTCAGTCGACAGACAGCGGCGTGCGTCCTCGCTCAGAGTCAGTGGCCTCTTTATGTCTTTCACATTCTGTAAATGATGCTTCGTCAGCCCTTCCTATTCACGTTACTGTTCGCTCCCACGTATTTATGGAGGATCTACATCTTTACCTGTCTACAGGTGAGAGTCTCCGCCCACCCATGCCTGTCGTCCTGTGGGATGGCGTTAATACTCGGCCCCCGCGCCTGCTGGTCTCTCAGGTGCTCCTGGAACACTGGGTCAGTGCTCATGCATCTGGTCTCACTTCGACCACTTCGAGATTACAGAACACAAGTGAGGGGTAGTAGTATTAAAGTAGTAGAGTGATGTATGTTGGTGCGTGCAGGCAAGCCAAGCAGAGTCGGATGTGTCGCGTCCTCTGCGACCGCTCGCCCTGCCTGCACCCAGTGATGATACTGAAGTCTTCACTCACTGTGAGTAGCTTCACGTTTTGTGAATCAGACGTTCGTCATGCTCCTCTTGCATGATCACTTTAGATTGAATAAATCTCAGACAAACCAACACTCATGGAGAGCTTTAATCGCTTCATACTACTGTCTTTTCTCTTGTTTCCCACAGTGTCTCAGATTCCTAAAAGTCTGCCTGACGGTGCAAGAGCTCCAGTCCAAACGCAAGCTCAACAGGTAGAAATGTCTTTTTGAAAAACTTTGGATCGTTCAAAGTTTGAGTTGAATTAAACAATCGCCTACACATCTTTCTCTCTACCGTAACAGCTGGTTGGCTCTTCACATCGGTCACCATCCACGTGGGGACGCCGGTTCTGGACGACGTTAAACAGATGTTCGGAGTCCAGAAGCCTGAGCTGCCCCACCACTGGAGCAACGTGAATCTACAGACAACACGCAGGCATTGTAAGTTTTGGAATTCTGCTGTTAAAACATGGCAATGCATGAATCTGTGCTATGAGGTTGTGCTTGAGCGGACAAAGTTGTAATGTGGCGTGAAATATGACGGCCGTGCTCGCGTTAGTGTGTAACCACTCGTGTTTGTGTTTTTCCAGACAAATGGATCTATGGCAGAACACTCCCAAGGAACAAGACCAACGTGAAGCTTGGATGAACGCGTCAAAGCTGTTCATTGTAAATACCTGTACATAATGTAAATAAAATAGCATGAGAATGAATTTGAGTCGGAATTTTTTTAAGCTTAGACTTTTTATCGATCTGGGCTTTAAGAGCTGCTTTTGTAAACGATATAGATACAGAAAAGTATTTCATCGGCAAACACTTCACTTTACTCTTTATGAATTTGTGTGCCATCTGGAACACTTTGCGTTGCTCATAAAATGCTCCTGCAGCTCAGTTTTGTTAGTAGTGCCAAGGTCAGGAATTAGATTCTCGGGGAACACATGTTGAAAGAATCTACAACTTAAATGCTGCCCGAAGTCACTTTGGATAGAAAAAAACAACCAAGAGACAAACAGCAATTTTAGGAGCTAAGCTTGCTTACGTTTAGTGGGATTTTGCATGACGCTCGGAATGTTACTTGAAAGTTAGTTTGTACGCAATAAAGTTATTAACTCAACAACGTAACAGCGAGTGTCTCATGGCTTTAAACAGCTTTATTTATAGTTCATACAAAACAAGTTTGTGCTTCAGAAACGCAGTGACGTGACGCCATGTGGAAACAACCTACGAACGATGTCATCGGATAACCTGTCAAAATATTACACTCACAAGAGTAAATGAGTTGAGGCAACAAAATACGATAAAAGGCTGAAAATTAAATGAACATTTCTGAATTGAAGTTATCATGCGAAACGGCTTCGGGGAGCAGCAGCTGTACAGAGCGTTCTCGCCCCATGAAGCACCGTCAGTGCCAAGGTGTGATGCTCATTGTTTTATTGTGAGTAGTAGAGAACAATCGAAGTGAAAGACTTCAACGAGTGCTTCCCTCTGTTCAGTTGGTGACGGTGGCCGGAGAAACAGAGGGTTTGGATCGGTCAGCTTCTTCACCCTCAAACATGTGACTACTGCTGCGTGGGTCTTGAACGGGCGTATATGGTTGCCGGCCGGGCGTTGCGGGTCACTCCGTCTCACCACGATGAGCGGAAGACCCGGCGGCCTCAGAAGCAGGACAGCAGCAGCGGATCACGTCCTGCTGGACGGTTTACGTCTGCTGTCCCTCAAGTGACATGAGCCAACATCACAGATTACTTGAGACTAAAATCCAATAACAGTCAAGGTAAATAGCCGAACTTGGCTCTTGTCATCGAAGAACCTGTTAAAATAATAAACTCGCAGATGTAAATTCGTTGATACAGCAAAAAAAATATTGCCATGGGAAAGCTGAAAATATAACAAGAAAAGCATTTAAAAAAAAAAACTTAAGAAATACGTAAAACTGCGATGATCTGTAAATCATCGTTTTGTGTAGAAATTGAAGTTGGCCTAATTCGTTAAACATCGTGAATCGTTTTAAAAGTAAAAAGTCTAATAGCTAGTTCCAGTAATAAAGATCAACAAATTAGATGAATAATAAATGAATATAAATAATAATTGAATCATATGGTTGTGTTGGGGGGCGTGCGCAGCTCGGGAGAACGCGTTCATTGAGCCTACGTCACTGCGTATTGGTTCCGCTGCTCGTTTTTTAGTTTTTTTAGGCCAGCTGGGTCTTTTATTTTAACTTGATCGTTTTAGTTTTTACGTTACGAAGTTTTATTGAAGCATTGTGCTTTTGGGCCACGCATGAAAAAACACGAATGTCAAAAGACTCTACATTTTTATCGGACTCCGTAGCAAGCAACGCCACTATCCGGCGATGTATTCTTTTGTTAACAATTTCTTACCAAAGCTATTTCTCATTTGTGTTCTTTTTAATTAACGCGATTGGTATTAAAAAATAAATCGACGTTGTCTTCATTAGAATACGACGTATGACGTTGATGTGGTCGTGTGCGTATCACGTGAAACATCGGTCACTAGGCAACGACCGCGTAGCTGACGTTCTACAAAACAACAAACATTCGTTTGACGAGCCGCTGGATGAGACGGAGCGATCTTCAGATTTGCCTTTACATTTCTTGACTTTTATTGAACAATTCATTTCGTTAATTCATTCGTTTAACAATACATTTTCATCTGAATTACTGACTGTGCTGTTTTTTTGTCTTGTATTAACATTTCTTGTGAGTTGGCTATTTTTACAGGTCAGATGACATCGTTCGTCGGAGGAGGCTATCGTGCGGCTGGCGTACCGAGGGACCAGATCGCCTCGTTGTTCGTGGGGGACCTTCATCCAGAAGTGTCCGAGTTCATCCTCCATCAGACGTTCAGCCCGTTCGGTCCGATCCAGTCCGTCCGGGTCTGCAGAGACAGGGTGACTCGGCGATCCCTGCGGTATGGTTATGTTAACTTTGTTAACCTCGCCAATGGTAAGTCCTCTCTCCATTCTTCACCTTGACATCTTGGTAAACACATTTTGAATTGAAATTTACAGCCTCGTGTATTTTCCTCCTCGAAGTTGTTTCCTGTAAATCGTCTTTAAATTAAGCTCCATGACGTGTGCCGTATAAATAAACTTGCAATGTCTTGTCTCTTATCAACTCTGTCTTTCAGCCGAGAGTGCCATGGACAACCTGATGTGCCAGGATCTTCTGGGCAGACCCATGCGGATCATGTTCTCCCAGCGGGATTCCACGCTGAGGAAGACTGGGGTCGGGAACATCTTCGTCAAGGGTCTGGCCAGCAGCATCGATGGTGCCCGCCTTCATGACAGCTTCTCGCTTTTTGGGAAGATCCTGTCCTGCAAGGTAATATCCGCAGTTTGATTGTTTCTTATGTAAGGCAGATCATGCGTTGACCTCTGAATTCATCCCCGTGGTCAAGGTGGTCTGCGATGCGAACGGATCCAAAGGCTACGGATTCGTCCACTTTGCCACCCTCGAAGCGGCAGAGAAGGCCATCAAAGCGCTTGATGGCATGCTGTTGGACGACCAGCTAGTGTAAGTGGACCTCAGTTGCGCTTCTTGTACTTTGTCGTGTCTAATCGTATAGAGCTGAGCTCATTCGGTTTTCTCTCTTAAAGGTCCATTGGCCACTTTAAGACCTTTGAAGAGCGTCGCGTCGAGCCGCAGGTCATGGCTCAGGACAACGAGCGGCGCTACCCGGTACCCAAACCCTTTGATCACTTAACAAATCTTTAGTGAATGTTGAAGTGTTCTTGTGTCACCGACTGGATCTTGTCTGTTCGACAGGGGGTGAGTCTGTACGTGCGTAATCTGCCCTATAGCTTCAGTGAGCAGCAGCTGCACAGAGCGTTCTCACCCTTCGGAAGCATCATCAGTGCCAAGGTATGATGCGCGTTGTTTTATTGTGATTAGTGCATAACAATCGAAGTGAAAGACTTCAACGAGTGCTTCACTCTGTGCAGTTGATGATGGAGGCCGGACGCAGCCGAGGGTTCGGATTTGTCAGCTTCTCCACCCTCGAAGATGCGACCACGGCTGCGTCGGTCATGAACGGGCGTGTGGTTGCCGGCAGGGCGTTGCGGGTCACTCTGTCTCGTCACAACGAGCAGAAGACCCAGACCGAGAAGCAGGGCAGCAGCAGTGAATCACTTCCTGCTGGACGGTTTACGTCTGCTCTTCCTCGAGTGAGATGAGCCACTATTACAGGTTACTCGAGTTTTCAAGCCAATAACAATTCACGTAATTAGCTGAACTTCGTTTTATGCATGTGACAGGTCGAAAAGCGCCCTGACGTCCAACCTGAAAACCAGCCGGCGCTTCAGGACGTCAGTCGACAGACAGCGGCGTGCGTCCTCGCTCAGAGTCAGTGGCCTCTTTATGTCTTTCACATTCTGTAAATGATGCTTCGTCAGCCCTTCCTATTCACGTTACTGTTCGCTCCCACGTATTTATGGAGGATCTACATCTTTACCTGTCTACAGGTGAGAGTCTCCGCCCACCCATGCCTGTCGTCCTGTGGGATGGCGTTAATACTCGGCCCCCGCGCCTGCTGGTCTCTCAGGTGCTCCTGGAACACTGGGTCAGTGCTCATGCATCTGGTCTCACTTCGACCACTTCGAGATTACAGAACACAAGTGAGGGGTAGTAGTATTAAAGTAGTAGAGTGATGTATGTTGGTGCGTGCAGGCAAGCCAAGCAGAGTCGGATGTGTCGCGTCCTCTGCGACCGCTCGCCCTGCCTGCACCCAGTGATGATACTGAAGTCTTCACTCACTGTGAGTAGCTTCACGTTTTGTGAATCAGACGTTCGTCATGCTCCTCTTGCATGATCACTTTAGATTGAATAAATCTCAGACAAACCAACACTCATGGAGAGCTTTAATCGCTTCATACTACTGTCTTTTCTCTTGTTTCCCACAGTGTCTCAGATTCCTAAAAGTCTGCCTGACGGTGCAAGAGCTCCAGTCCAAACGCAAGCTCAACAGGTAGAAATGTCTTTTTGAAAAACTTTGGATCGTTCAAAGTTTGAGTTGAATTAAACAATCGCCTACACATCTTTCTCTCTACCGTAACAGCTGGTTGGCTCTTCACATCGGTCACCATCCACGTGGGGACGCCGGTTCTGGACGACGTTAAACAGATGTTCGGAGTCCAGAAGCCTGAGCTGCCCCACCAGCTGGAGCATCGTGAATCTACAGACAACACGCAGGCATTGTAAGTTTTGGAATTCTGCTGTTAAAACATGGCAATGCATGAATCTGTGCTATGAGGTTGTGCTTGAGCGGACAAAGTTGTAATGTGGCGTGAAATATGACGGCCGTGCTCGCGTTAGTGTGTAACCACTCGTGTTTGTGTTTTTCCAGACAAATGGATCTATGGCAGAACACTCCCAAGGAACAAGACCAACGTGAAGCTTGGATGAACGCGTCAAAGCTGTTCATTGTAAATACCTGTACATAATGTAAATAAAATAGCATGAGAATGAATTTGAGTCGGAATTTTTTTAAGCTTAGACTTTTTATCGATCTGGGCTTTAAGAGCTGCTTTTGTAAACGATATAGATACAGAAAAGTATTTCATCGGCAAACACTTCACTTTACTCTTTATGAATTTGTGTGCCATCTGGAACACTTTGCGTTGCTCATAAAATGCTCCTGCAGCTCAGTTTTGTTAGTAGTGCCAAGGTCAGGAATTAGATTCTCGGGGAACACATGTTGAAAGAATCTACAACTTAAATGCTGCCCGAAGTCACTTTGGATAGAAAAAAACAACCAAGAGACAAACAGCAATTTTAGGAGCTAAGCTTGCTTACGTTTAGTGGGATTTTGCATGACGCTCGGAATGTTACTTGAAAGTTAGTTTGTACGCAATAAAGTTATTAACTCAACAACGTAACAGCGAGTGTCTCATGGCTTTAAACAGCTTTATTTATAGTTCATACAAAACAAGTTTGTGCTTCAGAAACGCAGTGACGTGACGCCATGTGGAAACAACCTACGAACGATGTCATCGGATAACCTGTCAAAATATTACACTCACAAGAGTAAATGAGTTGAGGCAACAAAATACGATAAAAGGCTGAAAATTAAATGAACATTTCTGAATTGAAGTTATCATGCGAAACGGCTTCGGGGAGCAGCAGCTGTACAGAGCGTTCTCGCCCCATGAAGCACCGTCAGTGCCAAGGTGTGATGCTCATTGTTTTATTGTGAGTAGTAGAGAACAATCGAAGTGAAAGACTTCAACGAGTGCTTCCCTCTGTTCAGTTGGTGACGGTGGCCGGAGAAACAGAGGGTTTGGATCGGTCAGCTTCTTCACCCTCAAACATGTGACTACTGCTGCGTGGGTCTTGAACGGGCGTATATGGTTGCCGGCCGGGCGTTGCGGGTCACTCCGTCTCACCACGATGAGCGGAAGACCCGGCGGCCTCAGAAGCAGGACAGCAGCAGCGGATCACGTCCTGCTGGACGGTTTACGTCTGCTGTCCCTCAAGTGACATGAGCCAACATCACAGATTACTTGAGACTAAAATCCAATAACAGTCAAGGTAAATAGCCGAACTTGGCTCTTGTCATCGAAGAACCTGTTAAAATAATAAACTCGCAGATGTAAATTCGTTGATACAGCAAAAAAAATATTGCCATGGGAAAGCTGAAAATATAACAAGAAAAGCATTTAAAAAAAAAAAACTTAAGAAATACGTAAAACTGCGATGATCTGTAAATCATCGTTTTGTGTAGAAATTGAAGTTGGCCTAATTCGTTAAACATCGTGAATCGTTTTAAAAGTAAAAAGTCTAATAGCTAGTTCCAGTAATAAAGATCAACAAATTAGATGAATAATAAATGAATATAAATAATAATTGAATCATATGGTTGTGTTGGGGGGCGTGCGCAGCTCGGGAGAACGCGTTCATTGAGCCTACGTCACTGCGTATTGGTTCCGCTGCTCGTTTTTTAGTTTTTTTAGGCCAGCTGGGTCTTTTATTTTAACTTGATCGTTTTAGTTTTTACGTTACGAAGTTTTATTGAAGCATTGTGCTTTTGGGCCACGCATGAAAAAACACGAATGTCAAAAGACTCTACATTTTTATCGGACTCCGTAGCAAGCAACGCCACTATCCGGCGATGTATTCTTTTGTTAACAATTTCTTACCAAAGCTATTTCTCATTTGTGTTCTTTTTAATTAACGCGATTGGTATTAAAAAATAAATCGACGTTGTCTTCATTAGAATACGACGTATGACGTTGATGTGGTCGTGTGCGTATCACGTGAAACATCGGTCACTAGGCAACGACCGCGTAGCTGACGTTCTACAAAACAACAAACATTCGTTTGACGAGCCGCTGGATGAGACGGAGCGATCTTCAGATTTGCCTTTACATTTCTTGACTTTTATTGAACAATTCATTTCGTTAATTCATTCGTTTAACAATACATTTTCATCTGAATTACTGACTGTGCTGTTTTTTTGTCTTGTATTAACATTTCTTGTGAGTTGGCTATTTTTACAGGTCAGATGACATCGTTCGTCGGAGGAGGCTATCGTGCGGCTGGCGTACCGAGGGACCAGATCGCCTCGTTGTTCGTGGGGGACCTTCATCCAGAAGTGTCCGAGTTCATCCTCCATCAGACGTTCAGCCCGTTCGGTCCGATCCAGTCCGTCCGGGTCTGCAGAGACAGGGTGACTCGGCGATCCCTGCGGTATGGTTATGTTAACTTTGTTAACCTCGCCAATGGTAAGTCCTCTCTCCATTCTTCACCTTGACATCTTGGTAAACACATTTTGAATTGAAATTTACAGCCTCGTGTATTTTCCTCCTCGAAGTTGTTTCCTGTAAATCGTCTTTAAATTAAGCTCCATGACGTGTGCCGTATAAATAAACTTGCAATGTCTTGTCTCTTATCAACTCTGTCTTTCAGCCGAGAGTGCCATGGACAACCTGATGTGCCAGGATCTTCTGGGCAGACCCATGCGGATCATGTTCTCCCAGCGGGATTCCACGCTGAGGAAGACTGGGGTCGGGAACATCTTCGTCAAGGGTCTGGCCAGCAGCATCGATGGTGCCCGCCTTCATGACAGCTTCTCGCTTTTTGGGAAGATCCTGTCCTGCAAGGTAATATCCGCAGTTTGATTGTTTCTTATGTAAGGCAGATCATGCGTTGACCTCTGAATTCATCCCCGTGGTCAAGGTGGTCTGCGATGCGAACGGATCCAAAGGCTACGGATTCGTCCACTTTGCCACCCTCGAAGCGGCAGAGAAGGCCATCAAAGCGCTTGATGGCATGCTGTTGGACGACCAGCTAGTGTAAGTGGACCTCAGTTGCGCTTCTTGTACTTTGTCGTGTCTAATCGTATAGAGCTGAGCTCATTCGGTTTTCTCTCTTAAAGGTCCATTGGCCACTTTAAGACCTTTGAAGAGCGTCGCGTCGAGCCGCAGGTCATGGCTCAGGACAACGAGCGGCGCTACCCTACCCAAACCCTTTGATCACTTAACAAATCTTTAGTGAATGTTGAAGTGTTCTTGTGTCACCGACTGGATCTTGTCTGTTCGACAGGGGGTGAGTCTGTACGTGCGTAATCTGCCCTATAGCTTCAGTGAGCAGCAGCTGCACAGAGCGTTCTCACCCTTCGGAAGCATCATCAGTGCCAAGGTATGATGCGCGTTGTTTTATTGTGATTAGTGCATAACAATCGAAGTGAAAGACTTCAACGAGTGCTTCACTCTGTGCAGTTGATGATGGAGGCCGGACGCAGCCGAGGGTTCGGATTTGTCAGCTTCTCCACCCTCGAAGATGCGACCACGGCTGCGTCGGTCATGAACGGGCGTGTGGTTGCCGGCAGGGCGTTGCGGGTCACTCTGTCTCGTCACAACGAGCAGAAGACCCAGACCGAGAAGCAGGGCAGCAGCAGTGAATCACTTCCTGCTGGACGGTTTACGTCTGCTCTTCCTCGAGTGAGATGAGCCACTATTACAGGTTACTCGAGTTTTCAAGCCAATAACAATTCACGTAATTAGCTGAACTTCGTTTTATGCATGTGACAGGTCGAAAAGCGCCCTGACGTCCAACCTGAAAACCAGCCGGCGCTTCAGGACGTCAGTCGACAGACAGCGGCGTGCGTCCTCGCTCAGAGTCAGTGGCCTCTTTATGTCTTTCACATTCTGTAAATGATGCTTCGTCAGCCCTTCCTATTCACGTTACTGTTCGCTTCCCACGTATTTATGGAGGATCTACATCTTTACCTGTCTACAGGTGAGAGTCTCCGCCCACCCATGCCTGTCGTCCTGTGGGATGGCGTTAATACTCGGCCCCCGCGCCTGCTGGTCTCTCAGGTGCTCCTGGAACACTGGGTCAGTGCTCATGCATCTGGTCTCACTTCGACCACTTCGAGATTACAGAACACAAGTGAGGGGTAGTAGTATTAAAGTAGTAGAGTGATGTATGTTGGTGCGTGCAGGCAAGCCAAGCAGAGTCGGATGTGTCGCGTCCTCTGCGACCGCTCGCCCTGCCTGCACCCAGTGATGATACTGAAGTCTTCACTCACTGTGAGTAGCTTCACGTTTTGTGAATCAGACGTTCGTCATGCTCCTCTTGCATGATCACTTTAGATTGAATAAATCTCAGACAAACCAACACTCATGGAGAGCTTTAATCGCTTCATACTACTGTCTTTTCTCTTGTTTCCCACAGTGTCTCAGATTCCTAAAAGTCTGCCTGACGGTGCAAGAGCTCCAGTCCAAACGCAAGCTCAACAGGTAGAAATGTCTTTTTGAAAAACTTTGGATCGTTCAAAGTTTGAGTTGAATTAAACAATCGCCTACACATCTTTCTCTCTACCGTAACAGCTGGTTGGCTCTTCACATCGGTCACCATCCACGTGGGGACGCCGGTTCTGGACGACGTTAAACAGATGTTCGGAGTCCAGAAGCCTGAGCTGCCCCCAGCTGGAGCATCGTGAATCTACAGACAACACGCAGGCATTGTAAGTTTTGGAATTCTGCTGTTAAAACATGGCAATGCATGAATCTGTGCTATGAGGTTGTGCTTGAGCGGACAAAGTTGTAATGTGGCGTGAAATATGACGGCCGTGCTCGCGTTAGTGTGTAACCACTCGTGTTTGTGTTTTTCCAGACAAATGGATCTATGGCAGAACACTCCCAAGGAACAAGACCAACGTGAAGCTTGGATGAACGCGTCAAAGCTGTTCATTGTAAATACCTGTACATAATGTAAATAAAATAGCATGAGAATGAATTTGAGTCGGAATTTTTTTAAGCTTAGACTTTTTATCGATCTGGGCTTTAAGAGCTGCTTTTGTAAACGATATAGATACAGAAAAGTATTTCATCGGCAAACACTTCACTTTACTCTTTATGAATTTGTGTGCCATCTGGAACACTTTGCGTTGCTCATAAAATGCTCCTGCAGCTCAGTTTTGTTAGTAGTGCCAAGGTCAGGAATTAGATTCTCGGGGAACACATGTTGAAAGAATCTACAACTTAAATGCTGCCCGAAGTCACTTTGGATAGAAAAAAACAACCAAGAGACAAACAGCAATTTTAGGAGCTAAGCTTGCTTACGTTTAGTGGGATTTTGCATGACGCTCGGAATGTTACTTGAAAGTTAGTTTGTACGCAATAAAGTTATTAACTCAACAACGTAACAGCGAGTGTCTCATGGCTTTAAACAGCTTTATTTATAGTTCATACAAAACAAGTTTGTGCTTCAGAAACGCAGTGACGTGACGCCATGTGGAAACAACCTACGAACGATGTCATCGGATAACCTGTCAAAATATTACACTCACAAGAGTAAATGAGTTGAGGCAACAAAATACGATAAAAGGCTGAAAATTAAATGAACATTTCTGAATTGAAGTTATCATGCGAAACGGCTTCGGGGAGCAGCAGCTGTACAGAGCGTTCTCGCCCCATGAAGCACCGTCAGTGCCAAGGTGTGATGCTCATTGTTTTATTGTGAGTAGTAGAGAACAATCGAAGTGAAAGACTTCAACGAGTGCTTCCCTCTGTTCAGTTGGTGACGGTGGCCGGAGAAACAGAGGGTTTGGATCGGTCAGCTTCTTCACCCTCAAACATGTGACTACTGCTGCGTGGGTCTTGAACGGGCGTATATGGTTGCCGGCCGGGCGTTGCGGGTCACTCCGTCTCACCACGATGAGCGGAAGACCCGGCGGCCTCAGAAGCAGGACAGCAGCAGCGGATCACGTCCTGCTGGACGGTTTACGTCTGCTGTCCCTCAAGTGACATGAGCCAACATCACAGATTACTTGAGACTAAAATCCAATAACAGTCAAGGTAAATAGCCGAACTTGGCTCTTGTCATCGAAGAACCTGTTAAAATAATAAACTCGCAGATGTAAATTCGTTGATACAGCAAAAAAAATATTGCCATGGGAAAGCTGAAAATATAACAAGAAAAGCATTTAAAAAAAAAAACTTAAGAAATACGTAAAACTGCGATGATCTGTAAATCATCGTTTTGTGTAGAAATTGAAGTTGGCCTAATTCGTTAAACATCGTGAATCGTTTTAAAAGTAAAAAGTCTAATAGCTAGTTCCAGTAATAAAGATCAACAAATTAGATGAATAATAAATGAATATAAATAATAATTGAATCATATGGTTGTGTTGGGGGGCGTGCGCAGCTCGGGAGAACGCGTTCATTGAGCCTACGTCACTGCGTATTGGTTCCGCTGCTCGTTTTTTAGTTTTTTTAGGCCAGCTGGGTCTTTTATTTTAACTTGATCGTTTTAGTTTTTACGTTACGAAGTTTTATTGAAGCATTGTGCTTTTGGGCCACGCATGAAAAAACACGAATGTCAAAAGACTCTACATTTTTATCGGACTCCGTAGCAAGCAACGCCACTATCCGGCGATGTATTCTTTTGTTAACAATTTCTTACCAAAGCTATTTCTCATTTGTGTTCTTTTTAATTAACGCGATTGGTATTAAAAAATAAATCGACGTTGTCTTCATTAGAATACGACGTATGACGTTGATGTGGTCGTGTGCGTATCACGTGAAACATCGGTCACTAGGCAACGACCGCGTAGCTGACGTTCTACAAAACAACAAACATTCGTTTGACGAGCCGCTGGATGAGACGGAGCGATCTTCAGATTTGCCTTTACATTTCTTGACTTTTATTGAACAATTCATTTCGTTAATTCATTCGTTTAACAATACATTTTCATCTGAATTACTGACTGTGCTGTTTTTTTGTCTTGTATTAACATTTCTTGTGAGTTGGCTATTTTTACAGGTCAGATGACATCGTTCGTCGGAGGAGGCTATCGTGCGGCTGGCGTACCGAGGGACCAGATCGCCTCGTTGTTCGTGGGGGACCTTCATCCAGAAGTGTCCGAGTTCATCCTCCATCAGACGTTCAGCCCGTTCGGTCCGATCCAGTCCGTCCGGGTCTGCAGAGACAGGGTGACTCGGCGATCCCTGCGGTATGGTTATGTTAACTTTGTTAACCTCGCCAATGGTAAGTCCTCTCTCCATTCTTCACCTTGACATCTTGGTAAACACATTTTGAATTGAAATTTACAGCCTCGTGTATTTTCCTCCTCGAAGTTGTTTCCTGTAAATCGTCTTTAAATTAAGCTCCATGACGTGTGCCGTATAAATAAACTTGCAATGTCTTGTCTCTTATCAACTCTGTCTTTCAGCCGAGAGTGCCATGGACAACCTGATGTGCCAGGATCTTCTGGGCAGACCCATGCGGATCATGTTCTCCCAGCGGGATTCCACGCTGAGGAAGACTGGGGTCGGGAACATCTTCGTCAAGGGTCTGGCCAGCAGCATCGATGGTGCCCGCCTTCATGACAGCTTCTCGCTTTTTGGGAAGATCCTGTCCTGCAAGGTAATATCCGCAGTTTGATTGTTTCTTATGTAAGGCAGATCATGCGTTGACCTCTGAATTCATCCCCGTGGTCAAGGTGGTCTGCGATGCGAACGGATCCAAAGGCTACGGATTCGTCCACTTTGCCACCCTCGAAGCGGCAGAGAAGGCCATCAAAGCGCTTGATGGCATGCTGTTGGACGACCAGCTAGTGTAAGTGGACCTCAGTTGCGCTTCTTGTACTTTGTCGTGTCTAATCGTATAGAGCTGAGCTCATTCGGTTTTCTCTCTTAAAGGTCCATTGGCCACTTTAAGACCTTTGAAGAGCGTCGCGTCGAGCCGCAGGTCATGGCTCAGGACAACGAGCGGCGCTACCCGGTACCCAAACCCTTTGATCACTTAACAAATCTTTAGTGAATGTTGAAGTGTTCTTGTGTCACCGACTGGATCTTGTCTGTTCGACAGGGGGTGAGTCTGTACGTGCGTAATCTGCCCTATAGCTTCAGTGAGCAGCAGCTGCACAGAGCGTTCTCACCCTTCGGAAGCATCATCAGTGCCAAGGTATGATGCGCGTTGTTTTATTGTGATTAGTGCATAACAATCGAAGTGAAAGACTTCAACGAGTGCTTCACTCTGTGCAGTTGATGATGGAGGCCGGACGCAGCCGAGGGTTCGGATTTGTCAGCTTCTCCACCCTCGAAGATGCGACCACGGCTGCGTCGGTCATGAACGGGCGTGTGGTTGCCGGCAGGGCGTTGCGGGTCACTCTGTCTCGTCACAACGAGCAGAAGACCCAGACCGAGAAGCAGGGCAGCAGCAGTGAATCACTTCCTGCTGGACGGTTTACGTCTGCTCTTCCTCGAGTGAGATGAGCCACTATTACAGGTTACTCGAGTTTTCAAGCCAATAACAATTCACGTAATTAGCTGAACTTCGTTTTATGCATGTGACAGGTCGAAAAGCGCCCTGACGTCCAACCTGAAAACCAGCCGGCGCTTCAGGACGTCAGTCGACAGACAGCGGCGTGCGTCCTCGCTCAGAGTCAGTGGCCTCTTTATGTCTTTCACATTCTGTAAATGATGCTTCGTCAGCCCTTCCTATTCACGTTACTGTTCGCTCCCACGTATTTATGGAGGATCTACATCTTTACCTGTCTACAGGTGAGAGTCTCCGCCCACCCATGCCTGTCGTCCTGTGGGATGGCGTTAATACTCGGCCCCCGCGCCTGCTGGTCTCTCAGGTGCTCCTGGAACACTGGGTCAGTGCTCATGCATCTGGTCTCACTTCGACCACTTCGAGATTACAGAACACAAGTGAGGGGTAGTAGTATTAAAGTAGTAGAGTGATGTATGTTGGTGCGTGCAGGCAAGCCAAGCAGAGTCGGATGTGTCGCGTCCTCTGCGACCGCTCGCCCTGCCTGCACCCAGTGATGATACTGAAGTCTTCACTCACTGTGAGTAGCTTCACGTTTTGTGAATCAGACGTTCGTCATGCTCCTCTTGCATGATCACTTTAGATTGAATAAATCTCAGACAAACCAACACTCATGGAGAGCTTTAATCGCTTCATACTACTGTCTTTTCTCTTGTTTCCCACAGTGTCTCAGATTCCTAAAAGTCTGCCTGACGGTGCAAGAGCTCCAGTCCAAACGCAAGCTCAACAGGTAGAAATGTCTTTTTGAAAAACTTTGGATCGTTCAAAGTTTGAGTTGAATTAAACAATCGCCTACACATCTTTCTCTCTACCGTAACAGCTGGTTGGCTCTTCACATCGGTCACCATCCACGTGGGGACGCCGGTTCTGGACGACGTTAAACAGATGTTCGGAGTCCAGAAGCCTGAGCTGCCCCACCAGCTGG